>NW_022261978.1:6877621-6901111 GCF_002021735.2 Oncorhynchus kisutch | reverse complement strand
TCTCTCTCTCTCTCTCTCTCCGTGTCTCTCTCTCTCTCTCTGTCTCTCCCTCTCTCTCTCTCTCCTCCTTCTCTCTTCTTCTGTCTCTCCCTCTCTCTCTTCTCTCTCTCTCTCTCCTCTCTCTCTCTCTCTCTCTCTCCTCTCTCTCTCCCTGTCTCTCTGTCTCCTCTCTCTCCCTCTCTCTCTCTCTCTCTCTCTTCTCTCTCTCTCCTCCGCTCCTGTTTCTATCTCTCTCTCTCTCCCTCTCTCTCTCTCGCTCTCTGGTTTCTATTCTCCTCTCTCTCTCTCTGTCTCTCTCTTCTCTCTCTCTCTGTCTTCTCTCTCTCTCTCTCTGTCTCTCTCTCTCTCTCTCTCTCTCTCTGTCTCTCTCTCTCTCTCTGTCTCTCCCCCTCTCTCTCTCTCTCTCTCTCTCTCTCTCTCTCTCTCTCTCTCTCTCTCTCTCTCTCTCTGTCTCTCTGTCTCTCTCTCTCTCCCTCTCTCTCTCTCTCTCTCTCTCTCTCTCTCTCTCTCTCGCTCTCTGTTTCTATCTCTCTCTCTCTCGCTCTCTGTTTCTATCTCTCTCTCTCTCCCTCTCTCTCCAATTCGAAGGGCTTTATTTTTACATTCCAAAGCAAGTGAATTAGATAATAAACAAAAGTGACACTCACAAAAGTTCCAAAAGAAAAGAGATGTCATATCATGTACACAGTGTTTTAGCGATGTGCAAAAAAATAAACTTAAAACACGTCATAAATCTTGCTGCTGTGATTGGACAACATGGTATTTCACCCAACTGTCAATCTCTCACACACCCACTCCTCCTGGTTTACAGTAGTTCTCTGCTGCTCTGGTATAATGGTGTCAAGGGTTCAGGCTGCTAGGAGAGAAATGTGATCTCTCAGCAACTACAACCACAAACCACACTAAAAGACGTGTGTGCGTGTGTTTAGCTGGTGTGTTGAGTCCCGTTGAACCACCATAGTAAATTGAAGTAGACAGTGTTTCACGTTTGGTAAAAAATATGAGAGAGAGAGAGAGAGAGAGAGAGAGAGAAGAGAGAGAGAGAGAGAGAGAGAGAGAGAGAGAGAGTGAAAGGAGAGAGAGACAGAGACAGAGAGAGACAGAGAGTGAAAGGAGAGAGAGACAGAGACAGAGAGAGACAGAGAGTGAAAGGAGAGAGAGACAGAGACAGAGAGAGACAGAGACAGAGACAGAGAGAGACAGAGAGTGAAAGGAGAGAGAGACAGAGACAGAGAGAGACAGAGAGTGAAAGGAGAGAGAGACAGAGACAGAGAGAGACAGAGACAGAGACAGAGAGAGACAGAGAGTGAAAGGAGAGAGAGACAGAGAGAGACAGAGAGTGAAAAGAGAGAGAGACAGAGACAGAGAGTGAAAGGAGAGAGAGACAGAGACAGAGAAAGACAGAGAGTGAAAGGAGGTAAAGAAATAATAGAACACCTCAGTTCATCCATCAACCCAGTAGTCTTCAGATTAAAGACTAGAAATCGCTTCAGTCTGTGGAAAACTCAAGAGGGGCCCTTTCCCAAAAGCCCCACTTGAACTCCAGAGTGTGTGTGCCCGTGCATGTGTGTGCGTGTGTGTGCCTGTGCGTGCATGTGTGTGCGTGTGCATGTACGTGTGTGTGTGTGTGTGTGTGTGTGTGTGTGTGTGTGTGTGTGTGTGTGTGTGTGTGTGTGTGTGTGTAGGCATGCTAAACAGCAGACCCACTCCAAGATCAACAGCACTGTGGTTGTAGTCCAGCTAGTGGATACTACAGTTTTCACATGGAAAGATACTGTTACACATAGTCTATATGTTGGGTAATCCTACAGTATAGACTATGGAAGATCTACCCAGACTATGGTAGACTTACCCAGCCTACTGTAGACTCACTCAGACTACCGTAGACCTATCCAGACTACTGTAGGTCTACCCAGACCTACAGGAGACAGATCAGTCTCTACATACTGTAGGACTACCCAGACTGTTATAGGACTACCTAGACTAGTGTAGAACTACCCAGACTACTGTAGACCTACCCAGACTACTGTAGGACTACCCAGACTACTGTCGACCAACCCAAACTGCTGTAGACGTACCCAGACTACTGTAGACCTACCCAGACTACTGTAGGACTACCCAGACTACTGTCGACAACCCAAACTGCTGTAGACGTACCCAGACTACTGTAGACCTACCCAGACTACTGTAGGACTACCCAGACTACTGTAGGACTACCCAGACTACTGTAGGACTACCCAGACTACTGTAGGACCACCCAGACTACTGTAGGACCACCCAGACTACTGTAGGACCTCCCAGACTACTGTAGGACTACCCAGACTACTGTAGGACTACCCAGACTACTGTAGGACTACCCAGACTACTGTAGGACTACCCAGACTACTGTAGGACTACCATACTTAAAGATGACCGATCATTTTCAACAGGAGAAGAGCCCTCTGCTCATCACACTGTAAAGTTTATACTACTAGAACCTGGGGATCTAGTGCTGGTTCCTGTTGTCTCCTCCTATAGGACGATCCAACACAGAGAGATGTGGTCACTAAGTATAGACACTTTAAATAAGGTCATTCACTTCATAACAGATGTAGTTTACCTTGTTTCAGGCTTATACTCTGTCCCATGTGATTCCAGTTAGAGGCACCTCACGCACACGCATGCACTACCACTGCAGGAAATGCACTTTCTGTTTCTCAGAAATGAGTAAGGTGTGAGTGTGTGTGGGTGCGTGTGCCTGTGTGTGTGTGTGTGTGTGTGTGTGTGACCTACAGTAATGAAATGAGTAAGGTATGAGTGTATGTGGGCGCGTGTGCCTGTGTGTGTGTGTGTGTGTGTGTGACCTACAGTAATGAAATGAGTAAGGTATGAGTGTATGTGGGCGCGTGTGCCTGTGTGTGTGTGACCTACAGTATGTTGAGACTGAACTGTATCCTTCCAGTCTGGGTCGTCTACATGAACTAGAATGATTTCTTATGAAACTCTTTCAACCCTTTTCTGATTATGGTCCAGTGGTGAGTGTGTGTGTGTGTGCGTGTGTGTGTGTGTGTGTGTGTGTGTGTGTGTGTGTGTGTGTGTGTGTGTGTGTGTGCGTGTGTGTGTGTGTGTGTGTGTGCTTGTGTGTGTGTGTGTGTTTGAATACCCTTATAAAGTGATATTACAGCTGTGTAATTACCAGCATATTTTCTATGTTGTACTATTGTGTGTGTGTGTGAGTGTGTGTGTGCAGGTGCGTGCGTGTGTGTGCGTGTGTGTGTGTGTGTGTGTGTGTGTGTGTGTGTGTGTGTGTGTGTGAGTGTGTGTGTGCAGGTGCGTGCGTGTGTGTGCGTGTGTGTGTGTGTATTATAATAACACAACCAGATTAAGAAGTGATAACATATCCATATTATGTCAATTACACCAGAAATGAAAACAGATGAAGAATTTGTTCTAGAAACACATTTATAAATAATGTATTTCTATATCCTGACAGAATGATGAAGACTGACCCTGTCTGATCCATAACGACTGTGATTAGAGAGAGTGTGTGTATATCTGGGTGTGTATACTGTATGTGTGTGTGTTTGGATGTGTGTGTGTGTGTGTGTGTGTGTGTTTGGATGTGTGTGTGTGTGTGTTTGGATGTGTGTGTGTGTGTGGTTTGGCTACTAAACATAGCAGGGTACGTGGAATAGTACGACGGGACTCTCTTCCATGACCATCAATCATATCACACACACACACACACACACACACACACACACACACACACACACACACACTCACACACACACAAACACACACACACACCCGCACAGACACACACACACACACCCACACCCACACACCAAAAATGAATCCAGTAGACAGATTATGGATGCGTCTGAAATGGCAACATCGGGCTTCTGACCAGAACAACCAGTTCTACAAAGATGGGATTTGACCAGAGCAACCAGTTCTACAAAGATGGGATTTGACCAGAGCAACCAGTTATACAAAGATGGGATTTGACCAGAGCAACCAGTTCTACAAAGATGGGATTTGACCAGAGTAACCAGTTCTACAAAGATGGGATTTGACCAGAGCAACCAGTTCTACAAAGATGGGATTTGACCAGAGCCCTATGTCAACCAGTTCTACAAAGCTGGGATTTGACCAGAGCCCGATGTCAACCAGTTCTACAAAGCTGGGATTTGACCAGAGCCCGATGTCAACCAGTTCTACAAAGCTGGGATGTTTCACTCTCTCTGGGACATTCTAGGTTGTTATTTTCAATTTTGAAGAATGTTTAGCATCAGTGTTGTAGTGATTCAGCCAGTTCCTCTGGAGAACTCTAGAACCCTCCAGTCACACACACACACACGCACACACACACACGCACACACACACACACACACACACACACACACACACACACGCGCACACGCACACGCACACACACACACACACACACACACACACACACACACACACACACACACACACACACACACACACACACACACACACACACACACACACACACACTCACACTCACACTCACACACACAGGGTCAGTTGTCAAGATGTGTCTGCAGTTAGTTAGCTCCTTGTTTACTGAGCAGCTTAGCTCAGACGTTCTCTCTTCTGTTTGCCGCAGTAGCTTCCTGTGAGAGTTTGTGTCTGTGTTTCTGTGTGTGTGTATCTGTGTGTGTGTATCTGTGTGTGTGTTTCTGTGTGTGTGTTTCTGTGTGTGTGTATCTGTGTGTGTGTATCTGTGTGTGTGTATCTGTGTGTGTGTATCTGTGTGTGTGTATCTGTGTGTGTGTTTCTGTGTGTGTGTATCTGTGTGTGTGTTTCTGTGTGTGTGTTTCGTGTCTGTGTTTCTGTGTGTGTGTATCTGTGTGTGTGTATCTGTGTGTGTGTTTCTGTGTGTGTGTATCTGTGTGTGTGTTTCTGTGTGTGTGTATCTGTGTGTGTGTTTCTGTGTGTGTGTTTCGTGTCTGTGTTTCTGTGTGTGTGTTTCCGTGTGTGTGTTTCTGTGTGTGTGTTTCTGTGTGTGTGTTTCTGTGTGTGTTTTTCCGTGTGTGTGTTTCGTGTGTGTGTTTCTGTGTGTGTATGTGAGTAAGTGTTTGTATGCTTGTTTGAGACTATGAGAGATGCAGGGTACGAGATGGGAAAGAGCGTTAGAGAGAGAGAGTAAGGGGAGAGAGAGGAGAGAGAGAGGAGAGAGAGAGTTAGAGAGAGAGAGAGTAAGGGGAGAGAGAGGACAGAGAGGAGAGAGAGAGGAGAGAGAGATGTTAAACTTTGGCAACGTAAACATACGGTCCCATGCAAGTAAAGCCCCTTGAATTGTATTGAAATTGAAAGAGAGCGAGAGAGGGAGCGAGAGAAAGAGGGAGAGAGAGAGAACAATTTAAACATATGTTTCCATGCCAATAAAGCCCATAGAATTGAATTGAGAGAATGTATTTTGTGGCCCACGTCTCAGGTAGTTCCATGTGGGTCTTTCCTCTGGCTCCTCTACCTGTCCTAATAAGTCAGTGAGCTGAATAAGGGTGTGTGTGTGTGTGTCTGTGTGTGTGTGTGAGGTAGATGAGGATCGTTATGGAGAAGGCCATAAATAGAAGTTCTCTCTCTCTTTCCCCTCCTTAATAAGAACATGAACGATTGCTATGAGAGAACAATCACTATGCTAACCTCTACTTAATGGCCAGTCACCTCTCATTACTCATGTGTGTGTATTTATTTATTTCATCAGGAAGTTGACTGAGAACACATTCTCATTTACAGCAACTACCTGGGGAATAGTTACAGGGGAGAGGAGGGGGGATGAATGAGCCAGTTGTAAACTGGGGATTATTAGGTGACCATGATGGTATGAGGGCCAGATTGGGAATTTAGCCAGGACACCAGAGTTTCCACCGCTAGTCTTACACTAAGTGCCATGGGATCTTTAGTGACTGGAAAGAGTCAGGACAGCTGTTTAACATTCCATCTGAAAGACGGCACCCTACACAGGACAATGTCCCCAATCACTGCCCTGGGGTATTGGGATATTTTTTTTTAGACAAGAAGAAAGGGTGCCTCCTACTGGCCCTCCAACACCATTTCCAGCAGCATCTGGTTTCCCATCCAGGACCAACCCTGCTTAGCTTCAGAAGAAAGCCAGTAGTGGGATGCAGGGTGGCATGCTGCTGGTGTAGTTGTGATGTGTGTGTGTGTGTTTCCTCTCACTACTTCTAAGAGAATTCTCGGCGATTATAATCGCAGCAGTGTATATCCTCCCCCAAGCAGACACTTTGACGGTCCAGAAAGAGCTTCATTGGACTCCTTGTTTACTGAGCAGCATAGATGTAGCCTGGAAACCACATATCCTGAGGCTGCATTTACTGTAGTTTGGGATTTTAACAAGGCTAATCTGAAAACAAGGCTCCCTAAACTTTAACAGCATATCGAATGTGCTACCCGGGCTGGCAAAATTCTGGATCATTGCTACTATAACTTCCGCGACGCATAGAAAGCCCTCCCTCACCCTCCTTTCGGCAAATCTGACCACGACTCCATTTTGTTGCTCCCAGCCTATAGACAGAAACTAAAAACAGGAAACGGCCGTTCTCAGGTCTTTTCAATGCTGGTCCGACCAATCTGATTCCATGTTTTTAGATTGCATCGATCATGTGGACTGGGATATGTTCCGGATAGCCTCAGACAACAACATTGATGTATACGCTGATATGGTGAGCGTGTTTATTAGCAAGTGCATCTGTGATGTTGTGCCCACGGTGACTATTAAAACCTTCTCCAACCAGAAACCGTGGATTGATGGCAGCATTCGCGCAAAACTGAAAGCGCGAACCACTGCTGCCAATCATGGCAAGGCGACCGGAAACAAAACCGAATACAAACAGTGTAGCTATTCCCTCCGCATGGCAATCAAACAAGCTAAGCGTCAGTATAGAGACAAAGTAGAGTCGCAATTCAACGGCTCAGACACGAGACGTATGTGGCAGGGTCTACCGTCAATCACGGATTACAAAAAGAAAACCAGCCCCGTCGCGGACACCGATGTCTTGCTCCCAGACAAACTAAACAACTTCTTTGCTCGCTTTGAGGACAATACAGTGCCACTGACACAGCCCGATACCAAAATCTGCGTGCTCTCCTTCACCACAGCTAACGTGAGTAAAACATTTAAACGTGTTAACCCTCGCTAGGCTGCCGGCCCAGATGGCATCCCAAGCCGCGTCCTCAGAGGATGCGCAGACCAGCTCGCTACAACTCCCGTATGGGCTCGGGAGAGACAAAGGTCGAAAGCCATGCGTCCTCCGAAACACAACCCAACCAAGCCGCACTGCTTCTTAACACAGCGCACATCCAACCCAGAAGCCTGGTGACCTGCTTAGCGTGCACTGCCCCGCCACAGGAGTGCGTGATGAGACAAGGATATGCCCTCCCTAATCCGGACGACTCTAGGCCAATTGTGCGTCGCCCCATGGACCTCCCGGTCGCGACAGAGTCTGGGCTCGAACCCAGTGCCCTAGACCACTGCGCCACCCGGGAGGCCCGGTCATGGACTTTCTGACGGGCCGCCCCCAGGTGGTGAGTGTAGTAAACAACATCTCCACCCCACTGATCCTCAACACTGGGGCCCCACAAGGGTGCATTCTCAGCCTTCTCCTGTACTCCCTGTTCACCCATGACTTCATGGCCATGCACGCCTCCAACTCAATCATCAAGTTTGCAGATGACACTACAGTGGTAGGCTTGATTACCAAAAATGACGAGACGGCCTACAGGGAGGAGGTGAGGGCCCTCGAAGTGTGGTGTCAGGAAAATAACCTCACACTCAACGTCAACAAAACAAAGGAGATGATCGTGGACTTCAGGAAACAGTAATGGAGAAGGTGGAAAGTTTTAAGTTCCTCTGCGTATACATCACGGACCAACTGAATTGGTCCACCCACACAGACAGCATGGTGAAGAAGGCACAACAGCACCTCTTCAACATCAGGAGGCTGAAGAAATTTGGCTTGTCACCAAAAACACTCACAAACTTTTACAGTTTCACAATCGAGAGCATCCTGTCAGGCTGTATCACCACCTGGTACGGCAACTGCTCTGCCTACAACCGCAGGGCTCTCCAGAGGGTATTGAGGTCTGCACAACGCATCACCGGGGTCAAACTACCTGCCCTCCAGGACACCTACACCACCCGATGTCACAGGAAGGCCAAAAAGATCATTGAGGACAACAACCCCCTGAGCCACTGCCTGTTCACCCCGTTATCATCCAGAAGGCGAGGACAGTGCATCAAAGCAGGGACCTAGAGACTGAAAACAGCTTCTATCTCAAGGCCATCAGACTGTTAAACAGCCATCACTAACATTGAGTGGCTGCTGACAACATACTGACTCAAATCTCGAGCAACTTTAATAATTAAAAATTGAATGTAATAAATGTATCACTAGTCACTTTAAACAATGCCACTTTATATAATGTTTACATACCCTACATCTCATATGTATATTCTGTACTCTATACCATCTACTGCATCTTGCTTATGTCGTTCGGCCATCGCTCATCCATATATTTATATGTACATATTCTTATTCATTCCTTTACACTTGTGTGTATAAGGTAGTTGTTGTGAAATTGTTAGGTTAGATTACCTGTTAGATGTTACTGCACTGTCGGATCTAGAAGCACAAGCATTTCGCTACACTCACATTAACATCTGCTAACCACGTGTTCGTGACCAATACAATTTGATTTGGTTTGATTTAACCTCAATAATTAATGACCAGTCACCTCTCATTACTCATTACTGTGTGTGTTTCTTCTCTAAACACAATGTGATGAAATACAGACCTCTAGAGGATATGACATCATCAGAATGCGTCCTGGAGCCAGCTGGAATATTCTGTTGTCTCTGTGTGTGTGTGTGTGTGTGCCAGCGTGTGTGTTTGTGTGTGTGTTTGTGAGAGAGGTAAAGGTGAGAATTGTGATGTGTGTGTATTTGTAATGTGTGTTTCATCTCTAAACACAGTGTGATGAAGTATAGACCTCTCGAGGATGTGATGTCATCAGAATGCGTCCTTGAGCCAGCTGAAGACATCTGTTGTCTCTGTGTGTGAGTGTGTGTGTGTGTTCCAGTGTATGTGTGCGTCCGTGTGTGTGTGCGTGCCCGTGTGTGTGTGTGTGTGTGTGTGTGTGTGTATATGTGTGTGTGTGTATTCTGTCTGACATAATAGTGTAGATCACCTGTATCTACTTTCATCAGGAACTCTTTCAGAGACTTTAAGTGTTTGTTTTAGCTTGTCTGAAGTGCTAGATGGGCTGGGCTTTCTCTCATTCGGACTATTCTATTGGTCCATTGCGCCAGGCAAACTCAATAAAACCAACCTAAATCATTTAAAATGATTTCAAATAGTCTTTCAACACTTTATTGCTGCTTCTATACTTCTGTTGAGTCAGATGATCAAATCTTCCTGGAGAAAATCACAGTGATCTGTCATCACACGGTGTCTTTTCCTTCAGCAGGCCGTGTACTATACGGTTTTGGCTCCGTTTTTTTGAGATCGGAGATAAAATCCCCATGTCGTTGCTTACTTGTGTGAACGGGTCACAGACACAATCTGAGGTCTCCTGATCCCGTCTTTGAGCCTTCCCAGACGTGCCGATATTTTCAAACATATCGGATTTTACCAGCATTAAATCTGTAGTGTTCTTCTAGTGTGAGATGTGCAGCGACAGGTTTTGAGAGCGGTGATCAGCTATAGCCAATGAGAGCCAATGATCAGCTATAGCCAATGAGAGCGGTGATCAGCTATAGCCAATGAGAGCTTGGCAGAGGAGAAGCCAGTGCGTTGACGACGTTGCATCGCATCACCCAGAACGTGTAAACTCTCCAAGTGTCAAATCTTTACAGCTCTGTTCACAAGCAACGTTACTCATTTCAAAATGTATCGGCTAGATATGTCAACTCTGCATGGCAAGCGTGAATATCTGACTGAAAACGTTTATGAGTCTCTGAGCCACAGCTCGTTGTAGCTACATTAACAATTACATCACATCATTGTTTTGAGAGAGAACAGCGTGGAATGGAGAATCCTCTGGACCAAGTGAAGAGTCTTGTGGGGGGCGACCCCCTGTATGTGCCACATGTTTTAGTGGGTTCAACTCTATGTCAGCAAGACTAAAAAACAACATGTTTTAGTGGGTTCACCTCTATGTCAGCAAGACTAAAAAACAACATTATGTTGCCAACATCAATTCACAACCCAGTACTTTGTGTTTGTGAAACCATAAACCATTTTCACCAGACACTTCATTCACAACTAGTCCGTCTCCCTCAGATCATACTCAGACAGGCCTCGTCTCTCTTCAGATCATACTCAGACAGGCCTCATCTCTCTTCAGATCCTACTCAGACAGGCCTCGTCTCTCTTCAGATCAAACTCAGACAGGCCTCGTCTCTCTTCAGATCATACTCAGACAGGCCTCGTCTCTCTTCAGATCATACTCAGACAGGCCTCGTCTTTCTTCAGATCCTACTCAGACAGGCCTCGCCTCTCTTCAGATCCTACTCAGACAGGCCTCGTCTCTCTCAGATCATACTCAGACAGGCCTCGCCTCTCTTCAGATCATACTCAGACAGGCATCGTCTCTCTTCAGATCATACTCAGACAGGCCTCGTCTCTCTTCAGATCCTACTCAGACAGGCCTCGCCTCTCTTCAGATCCTACTCAGACAGGCCTCGCCTCTCTTCAGATCCTACTCATACAGGCTTCGTCTCTCTTCAGATCCTACTCAGACAGGCCTCGTCTCTCTTCAGATCCTACTCAGACAGGCCTCGCCTCTCTTCAGATCCTACTCAGACAGGCCTCGTCTCTCTTCAGATCCTACTCAGACAGGCCTCGTCTCTCTTCAGATCATACTCAGACAGGCCTCATCTCTCTTCAGATCATACTCAGACAGGCCTCGTCTCTCTTCAGATCCTACTCAGACAGTCCTCGTCTCTCTTCAGATCCTACTCAGACAGGCCTCGTCTCTCTTCAGATCATACTCAGACAGGCCTCATCTCTCTTCAGATCATACTCAGACAGGCCTCGCCTCTCTTGCCTCGTGAATGATGTCATCGCTGATTAAAGAGACAGCACACGCATTTATTAAAGAAGCTTCTTCTGTGCAAATGTTGTCAGTATAGTGAAATAAGTGCCACATGGAAACAGATTGTTTTTCATGAAAAGCAGTCAAAACAATGACTCAATGTCACAGACAGTCCTATTGAATAATATGTTTTCACCTGTACAGTGAACAGGCCTTGGCTTCGTCAGTTTATCAGTTTATCAGTTTATCAATAGAAATGTAATGTTCAAATTAATGCTATTCAAATTAATACTATTATCAATAGAAATGTAAATGATTACTGTTATGTTGTTATGTAGTTATATTGGTAAAAACAAAGTCAAATTGATTGTATGACTGTTTAAAAAAACTCTGAAAAATGTTGATGTAAAAGAAATATTATCATGTAATGATGCCCAACAAAAGAGAGAGCACTAAGTGAGCTGGTCTGTCTGGATCAAGTGCCGTTCTGTGACTTGGGCTAATATGCCTTATTTGTTTTAACCTGGTATCTTTCTGGTATCCAGTATTGCAGCCAACATTCTGGGGGAGGGACTTAGATTGGATTACTTACTGGCAAAGACTCCAGAACAGCAGCTGTTTAGATGAACCATTACTCAGCTCTCTCTCTCTCTCTCTGTCTCTCTCTCAATTCAATTCAATTCAAGGGCTTTATTGGCATGGGAAACATGTGTTAACATTGCCAAAGCAAGTGAGGTAGACAACATACAAAGTGAATATATAAAGTGAAAAACAACAAAAATTAACAGTAAACATTACACATACAGAAGTTTCAAAACAGTAAAGACATTACAAATGTCATATTATATATATATATACAGTGTTTTAACAATGTACAAATGGCTAAAGGACACAAGATAAAATAAATAAGCATAAATATGGGTTGTATTTACAATGGTGTTTGTTCTTCACTGGTTGCCCTTTTCTCTCTCTCTGTCTCTCTATCTCTCTCTCTCTCTGTCTCTCTCCCTCCCCCCTCTCTCTCTGTCTCTCTCGCTGTCTCTCACTCTGTCTCTCTCTCTTTCTCCCCCCCTCTCTCTGTCTCTGTCTCTGTCTCTGTCTCTGTCTCTGTCTCTCTCTCTCTCACTCTCTCTCTGTCTCTCTCTGTCTCTCCCTCTCTCTCTCTCTCTCTCTCTCTTATATCTCACTCTCAGCTCCATGTTCCACTGGGCTTGGTTTCAGAAGCTATTCAGAGAACTCAACCCCCTACACAGAGAGAGAGAGAGAGAAGTGAAAGAGAACCAAAGGGGCGGGCATTAACAGGCTAAGACTGAACTTCAGAAAGAGAAAGAGGGAGCGGACCGAGGAGGGCAAAACAGAGACGTATCTCACGAAAAGAGAGGGAAGATTTTTTTTGGTTTTCTTCTCTTAATTTTCTCACACTGGATCATATGGAATTAAAACCTTGTTAAACTGGGATTTTCTTCAATCTGAATTCAACTGTGAAACAGATTTAATCTCAGACTGATTCTTCTTGTGGTACTAGTTTTATTAGGATCCTACAAGTTGTCTGGTGTGGATATAATACCAGTCTGTCTCTGAGATGGGGTCCAGAACTCTTCTACTTGTTCTGGGTGAGTCTAACCTTGTATATCTTTGGAATTGGACTTGTTGTGTGTTTGTGCATATGTGTGGGGTGTGTGTGGGGTGTGTGTGTGTCCGTGTGAGAAAGTGGCATTGTTATTTATTGTTGAATTGCTACAGAATATTCCAACCATGTATCAACCACGTACCAACCATATCTAATACATGTATCAACTACCAGACTGTATACAAGACAGTTTCTAGACAGGTTTAGTGTGTATAGACAGGTTTAGTGTGTATAGACAGGTTTAGTGTGTATAGACAGGTTTAGTGTGTATAGACAGGTTTAGTGTGTATAGACAGGTTTAGTGTGTATAGACAGGTTTAGTGTGTATAGACAGGTTTAGTGTGTATAGACAGGTTTAGTGTGTATAGACAGTTTTAGTGTGTACAGACAGTTTTAGTGTGTATAGACAGGTTTAGTGTGTATAGACAGGTTTAGTGTGTACAGACAGTTTTAGTGTGTATAGACAGGTTTAGTGTGTATAGACAGGTTTAGTGTGTATAGACAGGTTTAGTGTGTATAGACAGGTTTAGTGTGTATAGACAGGTTTAGTGTGTATAAACAGTTTTAGTGTTTATAGACAGGTTTAGTGTGTATAGACAGGTTTAGTGTGTATAGACAGTTTTAGTGTGTATAAACAGTTTTAGTGTTTATAGACAGGTTTAGTGTGTATAGACAGGTTTAGTGTGTATAGACAGGTTTAGTGTGTATAGACAGTTTTAGTGTGTAGACAGTTTTAGTGTGTAGACAGTTTTAGTGTGTAGACAGTTTTAGTGTGTAGACAGTCTTAGTGTATAGACAGTTTTAGTGTGTAGACAGTCTTAGTGTGTATAGACAGTCTTAGTGTGTAGACAGTCTTAATGTATAGACAGTTTTAGTGTGTAGACAGTCTTAGTGTGTAGACAGTCTTAATGTATAGACAGTTTTAGTGTGTAGACAGTCTTAGTGTGTAGACAGTCTTAGTGTATAGACAGTTTTAGTGTGTAGACAGTCTTAGTGTGTATAGACAGTCTTAGTGTGTAGACAGTCTTAGTGTGTAGACAGTCTTAGTGTGTGTAGACAGTTTTAGTGTGTAGACAGTCTTAGTGTGTAGACAGTCTTAGTGTGTAGACAGTCTTAGTGTATAGACAGTCTAAGTGTGTGTAGACAGTCTTAGTGTGTAGACAGTCTTAGTGTGTAGACAGTTTTAGTGTGTAGACAGTCTTAGTGTATAGACAGTCTTAGTGTGTAGACAGTCTTAGTGTGTGTAGACAGTCTTAGTGTGTAGACAGTCTTAGTGTGTGTAGACAGTTTTAGTGTGTAGACAGTCTTAGTGTATAGACAGTCTTAGTGTGTAGACAGTCTTAGTGTGTAGACAGTCTTAGTGTGTGTAGACAGTCTTAGTGTGTAGACAGTCTTAGTGTGTAGACAGTCTTAGTGTATAGACAGTCTTAGTGTGTATAGACAGGTTTAGTGTGTGTAGACAGTTTTAGTGTTTATAGACAGGTTTAGTGTGTAGACAGTCTTAGTGTGTATAGACAGATTGGCAGTTCTCAGACGTCAGCTCGTGTTATGTTATACTAGGCTTTGGTATGTAGTTTTATGTTATATGTTAAGATAAGATAACATCTTAATATATGTTAGCTACTATGTTATGTTATGCAATAAGTTAGTATATGTTATTGTATGTGTCACTATACTGTATTTAAGGTACGTTCAGGTAGTTATGTTATGGATGTTATGGATGTAGTACTATGTTCAGGTAGTTATGTTATGGATGTAGTACTATGTTCAGGTTGTTATGTTATGGATGTAGTACTATGTTCAGGTAGTTATGTTATGGATGTAGTACTATGTTCAGGTAGTTGTGTTATAGATGTAGTACTATGTTCAGGTAGTTATGTTATGGATGTAGTACTATGTTCAGGTAGTTGTGTTATGGATGTTATGGATGTAGTACTATGTTCAGGTAGTTATGTTATGGATGTTATGGATGTAGTACTATGTTCAGGTAGTTATGTTATGGATGTAGTACTATGTTCAGGTAGTTGTGTTATGGATGTTATGGATGTAGCACTATGTTCAGGTAGTTGTGTTATGGATGTTATGGATGTAGTACTATGTTCAGGTAGTTGTGTTATAGATGTTATGGATGTAGTACTATGTTCAGGTAGTTGTGTTATGGATGTTATGGATGTAGTTCTATGTTCAGGTAGTTATGTTATGGATGTTATGGATTTAGTACTATGTTCAGGTAGTTGTGTTATAGATGTTATGGATGTAGTACTATGTTCAGGTAGTTATGTTATGGATGTAGTACTATGTTCAGGTAGTTATGTTATGGATGTAGTTCTATGTTCAGGTAGTTGTGTTATAGATGTTATGGATGTAGGACTATGTTCAGGTAGTTATGTTATGGATGTAGTTCTATGTTCAGGTAGTTGTGTTATGGATGTTATGGATGTAGTACTATGTTCAGGTAGTTATGTTATGGATGTTATGGATGTAGTACTATGTTCAGGTAGTTGTGTTATGGATGTTGTACTATGTTCAGGTAGTTGTGTTATGGATGTTATGGATGTAGTTCT
Source organism: Oncorhynchus kisutch (assembly GCF_002021735.2). Lineage (NCBI taxonomy): Eukaryota > Metazoa > Chordata > Actinopteri > Salmoniformes > Salmonidae > Oncorhynchus > Oncorhynchus kisutch. The sequence continues at coordinate 6,885,847 of NW_022261978.1, read as the reverse complement.
ATGTTCAGGTAGTTGTGTTATGGATGTTATGGATGTAGTTCTATGTTCAGGTAGTTATGTTATGGATGTAGTTCTATGTTCAGGTAGTTGTGTTATGGATGTTATGGATGTAGTACTATGTTCAGGTAGTTGTGTTATGGATGTAGCACTATGTTCAGGTAGTTCTGTTATGGATGTAGTGCTATGTTCAGGTAGTTATGTTAGGGTTAGGGTTAGGGGACCGTTTTAGTGTGTATAGACAGTTTTAGTGTATATAGACCGTTTCAGTGTGTATAGACAGATTGGCAGTTCTCAGACGTCAGCTCGTGTTATGTTATACTAGGCTTTGGTATGTAGTTTTATGTTATATGTTAAGATAAGATAACATCTTAATATATGTTAGCTACTATGTTATGTTATGCAATAAGTTAGTATATGTTATTGTATGTGTCACTATACTGTATTTAAGGTACGTTCAGGTAGTTATGTTATGGATGTTATAGATGTAGTACTATGTTCAGGTAGTTATGTTGTGGATGTAGTACTATGTTCAGGTAGTTATGTTATGGATGTAGTACTATGTTCAGGTAGTTGTGTTATGGATGTTGTGGATGTAGTACTATGTTCAGGTAGTTGTGTTATGGATGTAGTACTATATTCAGGTAGTTATGTTATGGATGTTATGGATGTAGTTCTATGTTCAGGTAGTTATGTTATGGATGTAGTACTATGTTCAGGTAGTTGTGTTATGGATGTAGTACTATGCTCAGGTAGTTATGTTATGGATGTTATGGATGTAGTACTATGTTCAGGTAGTTATGTTATGGATGTTATGGATTTAGTACTATGTTCAGGTAGTTGTGTTATGGATGTAGTACTATGTTCAGGTAGTTGTGTTATGGATGTAGTACTATGTTCAGGTAGTTATGTTATGGATGTAGTGCTATGTTCAGGTAGTTATGTTAGGGTTAGGGTTAGGGGACCGTTTTAGTGTGTATAGACAGTTTTAGTGTATATAGACCGTTTCAGTGTGTATAGACAGATTGGCAGTTCTCAGACGTCAGCTCGTGTTATGTTATTCTAGGCTTTGGTATGTAGTTTTATGTTATATGTTAAGATAAGATAACATCTTAATATATGTTAGCTACTATGTTATGTTATGCAATAAGTTAGTATATGTTATTGTATGTGTCACTATACTGTATTTAAGGTACGTTCAGGTAGTTATGTTATGGATGTTATGGATGTAGTACTATGTTCAGGTTGTTATGTTGTGGATGTAGTACTATGTTCAGGTTGTTATGTTATGGATGTAGTACTATGTTCAGGTAGTTGTGTTATGGATGTTGTGGATGTAGTACTATGTTCAGGTAGTTGTGTTATGGATGTTATGGATGTAGTACTATGTTCAGGTAGTTGTGTTATGGATGTTATGGATATAGTACTATGTTCAGGTAGTTGTGTTGTGGATGTAGTACTATGTTCAGGTAGTTATGTTATGGATGTAGTACTATGTTCAGTTAGTTATGTTATGGATGTAGTACTATATTCAGGTAGTTATGTTATGGATGTAGTTCTATGTTCAGGTAGTTGTGTTATGGATGTTATGGATGTAGTTCTATGTTCAGGTAGTTGTGTTATGGATGTAGTACTATGTTCAGGTAGTTGTGTTATGGATGTAGTACTATGTTCAGGTAGTTATGTTATGGATGTAGTACTATGTTCAGGTAGTTGTGTTATAGATGTTATGGATGTAGTATTATGTTCAGGTAGTTATGTTATAGATGTTATGGATGTAGTACTATGTTCAGGTAGTTGTGTTATGGGTGTAGTACTATGTTCAGGTAGTTATGTTATGGATGTAGTACTATGTTCAGGTAGTTGTGTTATGGATGTTATGGATGTAGTACTATGTTCAGGTAGTTATGTTATGGATGTTATGGATTTAGTACTATGTTCAGGTAGTTGTGTTATGGATGTAGTACTATGTTCAGGTAGTTGTGTTATGGATGTAGTACTATGTTCAGGTAGTTATGTTATGGATGTAGTGCTATGTTCAGGTAGTTATGTTAGGGTTAGGGTTAGGGGACCGTTTTAGTGTGTATAGACAGTTTTAGTGTATATAGACCGTTTCAGTGTGTATAGACAGATTGGCAGTTCTCAGACGTCAGCTCGTGTTATGTTATACTAGGCTTTGGTATGTAGTTTTATGTTATATGTTAAGATAAGATAACATCTTAATATATGTTAGCTACTATGTTATGTTATGCAATAAGTTAGTATATGTTATTGTATGTGTCACTATACTGTATTTAAGGTACGTTCAGGTAGTTATGTTATGGATGTTATGGATGTAGTACTATGTTCAGGTTGTTATGTTGTGGATGTAGTACTATGTTCAGGTTGTTATGTTATGGATGTAGTACTATGTTCAGGTAGTTGTGTTATGGATGTTGTGGATGTAGTACTATGTTCAGGTAGTTGTGTTATGGATGTTATGGATGTAGTACTATGTTCAGGTAGTTGTGTTATGGATGTTATGGATATAGTACTATGTTCAGGTAGTTGTGTTGTGGATGTAGTACTATGTTCAGGTAGTTATGTTATGGATGTAGTACTATGTTCAGTTAGTTATGTTATGGATGTAGTACTATATTCAGGTAGTTATGTTATGGATGTAGTTCTATGTTCAGGTAGTTGTGTTATGGATGTTATGGATGTAGTTCTATGTTCAGGTAGTTGTGTTATGGATGTAGTACTATGTTCAGGTAGTTGTGTTATGGATGTAGTACTATGTTCAGGTAGTTATGTTATGGATGTAGTACTATGTTCAGGTAGTTGTGTTATAGATGTTATGGATGTAGTATTATGTTCAGGTAGTTATGTTATAGATGTTATGGATGTAGTACTATGTTCAGGTAGTTGTGTTATGGGTGTAGTACTATGTTCAGGTAGTTATGTTATGGATGTAGTACTATGTTCAGGTAGTTGTGTTATGGATGTTATGGATGTAGTACTATGTTCAGGTAGTTATGTTATGGATGTAGTGCTATGTTCAGGTAGTTATGTTATGGATGTAGTACTATGTTCAGGTAGTTGTGTTATGGGTGTAGTACTATGTTCAGGTAGTTGTGTTATGGATGTAGTACTATGTTCAGGTAGTTATGTTATGGATGTAGTGCTATGTTCAGGTAGTTATGTTATGGATGTAGTTCTATGTTCAGGTAGTTGTGTTATAGATGTAGTACTATGTTCAGGTAGTTGTGTTATGGATGTAGTGCTATGTTCAGGTAGTTGTGTTATGGATGTTATAGATGTAGTACTATGTTCAGGTAGTTGTGTTATGGATGTAGTACTATGTTCAGGTAGTTGTGTTATGGATGTTATGGATGTAGTACTATGTTCAGGTAGTTGTTTTTTGTTTAACCTTTATTTTACTAGGCAAGTCAGTTAAGAACAAATTCTTATTTTCAATGACGGCCTAGGAACAGTGGGTTAACTGCCTGTTCAGGTGCAGAACGACAGATTTGTACCTTATCAGCTCGGGGGTTTGAACTTGCAACGTTCCAGTTACTAGTCCAACGCTCTAACCACTAGGCTACCCTGCCGCCCCTTGTGTTATGGATGTTATGGATGTAGTACTATGTTCAGGGTATTTTCTGTCATTTATTACTGTCAGAATATCACTGTTTCCAGGAAGCAACACAGTAACAGGACTGACGCTAGTTGGAAATCTTCAGGGTCCCTCCATGAGTCAGATCTGGCTTCAATACTACTAGATGTAATTAAAAACACTTTATCTGGGCTTGATTGAGCTTGCCTGGCGTAATTGAACCAATAGAATAGTGTCAACAGTACAAACCCTGCCCATACAGCACTTCAGACAGGCTAGAAATGAAAGGAAATAGTATTTGAACCCAGGTCTGATACGAGGACAGATTTCTCTCCTCTGCTCTCTACCTCTTAGACTAGACTGATGATAGAGAAAGTGACAGAGAGAGAGAGGGGGAGGGGTGAAGACCAGGGGGATAGAGAGAGAGAGAGGGGGGAAGGGTGAAGAGCAGGGGGATAGAGAGGGGGGAGGGGTAAAGAGAGGGGTGATAGAGAGAGAGAGAGGGTGGGAGAGAGAGATGGGGTGGGGGGAGAGAGCGAGAGAGGGTGGGAGAGAGAGAGATGGGGAGGGAAGAGAGGGGGAGAGAGAGCTGAACCAAAAAAGGGTTCTTCAAAGGGTTCTCCTATGGGGACAGTCAAAGAACCCATTTTAGTTCAAGATAGCACCTTTTTTCAAGTGTGTAGTCAGTTGAACAACTAAATGCATTCAACAGAAATGTGTCTTCAGTATTTAACTCAACCCCTATGCATCAGAGAGGTGCGGAGAGCTGCCTTAATCTAATTCCACGTCTCAGGGAGGGACTGAGAGAGGGAGAGAGAGATGGAAAAAAGGAGAGAAAGACAGACAGACAGACAGACAGACATTTTGAATGAGAGAGAGAGAGAAAGAGGGATGAAGAGAGAGATGAACTCAGACACTGTCAATTGTTGAAGGTAGGTCGTCTATATATCACTTCATAAAGACCCTCTGTGTGCGTGAGGACTGCTGTCTAACCACAGTCTTATAGTCATGATCACACACACACACACACACACACACACACACACACACACACACACACACACACACACACACACACACACACACACACACACACACACACACACACACACACACACACACACACACACACACACACACACACACACACACACAAACACACACACAGCGTCCCGGGTTCTGCAAAACTAGAACTATACACACTCAACAACACATCAGAACAACCAACTAATATCAGCATTATTGTGTTTTGGTGTTTGTAAGTGTGGGTGTCTCTCTCTGTCTCACTCTCTCTCTCTCTCTCTCTCTCTCTCTCTCTCTCTCTCTCTCTCTCTCTCTCGCTGTCTCTCTCTCTCTCTCTCTCTCTCTCTCTCTCTCTCTCTCTCCCAATTCAATTCAAAGGGCTTTATATGCATGGGGAAACATTTGTTTCCATTGTCAAAGCAAATGGAATAGACAATAAACAAAGGTGAAAGTCTGCAGCATCCACCCTACTTGACTCTGAAGTCAAATGTCTACTGTTAGCTGATGATCTCGTACTTTTGTCCCCAACCAAGGAGGACCTACAGCAGCACCTCCATCTTCTGCACAGATTCTGTCAGACCTGGGCCCTGACAGTAAATCTCAGTAAGACTAAAATAATGGTGTTCACAAATACAAATTCTATCTTGACACCGTTGCCCTAGAGCACACAGAAAAGAACTGGGGCTCAACAACCATGAATTCACAAAATTGGAACAACAACATATTCAGACTCTGAATGCAGAATTCTGCAAAAACATCATTCGTGTACAACGTAAAACACCAAATAATGCGGAGCAGAATTAGAACGATACCTGCTAATGATCAAAATTCAGGAAAAGAGATGTTTCCTACAGAGAGATTAACCTGGAGAAGAGCCCCCTAAGCAAGCTGTTCCTGTGGCTCTGTTCACAAACACAAACAGGCCCCAGGACAGCAACATAATTAGACCCAACCAAATCATGAGAAAACAAAAACATAGACTATATATGCAAAAGTATGTTGACACCCCTTCAAATTAGTGGATTCGGCTATTTCAGCCACACCCGTTACTGACAGGTGTATGAACTCGAACACACAGCCATGCAATCTCCGTAGACAAACATTGGTAGTAGAATGGCCTTACTGAAGAGCTCAGTGACTTTCAATGCGGGACAGTCATAGGATGCGTAAAATGTCTGCCCTGCTAGAGCTGTCCCGGTCAACTGTAAGTGCTGTTATTGTGAAGTGGAAACATCTAGGAGCAACAATGGCTCAGTCGCAAAGTGGTAGGCCATACAAGCTCGCAGAACGGGATTGCAGAGTGCTGAAGTGTGTAAAAATCATCTGTCCTCGGTTGCAACACTCACTACCAGGTTTCAAACTGCCTCTGTAAGCAACATCAGCACACAAACTGTTCGTCAGGAGCTTCATGAAATGAGTTTCTATGGCCGAGCAGCTGCACACAAGCGTAAGATCACCATGTGCAATGCCAAGCATTGGCTGCAGTGGTGTGAAGCTTGCCGTCATTGGACTCTGGATCAGTGGAAATGCTTTCTCTTGGGTGTTGAATCACACATCACCATTTGGCCGTCCGACAGACTAATCTGGGTTTGGCGGAGAACGCAACCTCCCCCAATGCATAATTCCAACTGTAAAGTTTGGTGAAGGAGGAATAATGGTCTGGGGCTGTTTATCATGGGTCGGGCCCCTTAGTTCCAGTGAACGGAAATCTTAACGCTACAGCATACAATGTCATTCCAGACGATTCTGTGCTTCCAACTTTGTGGCAACAATTTGGGGAAGGCCCTTTCCTGTTTCAGCATGACAATGCCCCCATGCACAAAGTGAGGTCCATACAGAAATGGTTCGTCGATCAGTGTGGAAGAACTTGACTGGCCCGCACAGAGCTCTGACCTCAACCAGATCGAACACTTTTGGGATGAATTGCAACGCCTAATCGCCCAACATCAGTGCCCAACCTCACTAATACTCTTGTGGCTGAATGGAAGCAAGTCCCCTCAGCAATGTTCCAACATCTAGTGGAAAGCCTTCCCAGAACAGTGGAGGCTGTTATATCAGCAAAGGGGAACCTGACCATAGTTTGCTTTGTATGTTTCTATGTTTTGGTTGGTCAGGGTGTGATCTGAGTGGGCATTCTGTGTTGGATGTCTTGTTTGTCTATTTCTATGTTTGGCCTGATATGGTTCTCAATCAGAGGCAGGTGTTAGTCATTGTCTCTGATTGGGAACCATATTTAGGTAGCCTGGGTTTCACTGTGTGTTTGTGGGTGATTGTTCCTGTCTCTGTGTTTTGCACCAGATAGGACTGTTTTAGGTTTTCGCATGTTTGTTGTTTTGTTAGTTTATTCGTGTACAGTTTCTTTATAAAGTACAATGAATAACAACCACGCTGCGTTTTGGTCCGCCTCTACTTCACCTAAAGAAAACCATTACAACCAACTTCATATTAATGCTCATGATTTTGGAATGAAATGAGATGTTCGACAAGCTTGTGTCCACACACTTTTGGTCACGTAGTGTAACTACTTGACACAATACAAATAATGAATTAACCAAATAACAGAGCAAACTGGAATGCTATTTGGACTTAAACAGAGAGTACACAGTGGCCGAATACCTATGACTGACCCAAAATGAAGGAAATCTTTGCCTCTGTAGAGACTCAGTGAGCATAGCCTTGCTGTTGAGAAGGCTGCCGTGAGAAGACAGGCTACTGCCCACAAAATGAGGTGGAAACTGAGCTGCACTTCCTAACCTCCTGCCAAATGTATGACCATATTAGAAACACATACTTCCCTCAGATTCAACAGACCCACAAAGAATTTGAAAACAAATCTAAGTTTGATAAACTCCCATATCTACTGGGTGAAATTCCACAGTGTTCCATCACAGCAGCAAGACGTGACCTGTTGCCACAAGAAAAGGGCAACCAGTGAAGAACAAACACCATTGTAAATACAACCTATATTTATGTTTATTCATTTTCTCTTTTGTACTTCAACTATTTGCACATCATTACAGCACAATGTATATAGACATAATATGACATTTGAAATGTCTTTATTACTTTGTAACTTTTGTGATGCTTCATGTTCATATCTGATTGTTTTTGTTTATTATCTATTTCACTTGCTTTGGGAATGTTAACATATGTTTTCCATGCCAATAAAGCCCTTTGAATTGGAAAATAAGAGTGAAACAGAAAGGAGCAAAAGAGAGATAAGGGTGAAAAATAAGGGGGAGTGTGAATCAGGGAGAAAAGGGCGGGCTCTAACAGAAAGGGGCGGGCTCTAACAGACAGAGGAAGGGGCGGGCTCTAACAGACAGAGAAAGGGGCGGGCTCTAACAGACAGAGAAAGGGGCGGGCTCTAACAGACAGAGAAAGGGGCGGGCTCTAACAGACAGAGAAAGGGGCGGGCTCTAACAGACAGAGAAAGTGGGTTGCTCTAACAGAAAGGGGCGGGCTCTAACAGAAAGAGAAAGGGAGAGCGGAGAACAAAATAGTAGTTTTTCCAACCACGAGGCTCACACAGAGAGTTGTCTCGCCAAAGGAGAGGGAAAATGTCATTGTCTTTTTCTCCTGTTCATGTTCTCACCATTTATCATACGGAA
>NW_022261978.1:6860121-6862621 GCF_002021735.2 Oncorhynchus kisutch | reverse complement strand
CGGTGCTGGTCCAATGAATGTGTTTATTTTCGACAGCTTCGCATTATTATTATTTATTCTACCTACAGTAGGCATGGGTACACTCATAATGCTGCCAGTCCCCACCATTAGCATGGGTACACTCATAATGCTGCCAGTCCCCACCATTAGCATGGGTACACTCATAATGCTGCCAGTCCCCACCATTAGCATGGGTACACTCATAATGCTGCCAGTCCCCACCATTAGCATGGGTACACTCATAATGCTGCCAGTCCCCACCATTAGCATGGGTACACTCATAATGCTGCCAGTCCCCACCATTAGCATGGGTACACTCATAATGCTGCCAGTCCCCACCATTAGCATGGGTACACTCATAATGCTGCCAGTCCCCACCATTAGCATGGGTACACTCATAATGCTGCCAGTCCCCACCATTAGCATGGGTACACTCATAATGCTGCCAGTCCCCACCATTAGCATGGGTACACTCATAATGCTGCCAGTCCCCACCATTAGCATGGGTACACTCATAATGCTGCCAGTCCCCACCATTAGCATGGGTACACTCATAATGCTGCCAGTCCCCACCATTAGCATGGGTACACTCATAATGCTGCCAGTCCCCACCATTAGCATGGGTACACTCATAATGCTGCCAGTCCCCACCATTAGCATGGGTACACTCATAATGCTGCCAGTCCCCACCATTAGCATGGGTACACTCATAATGCTGCCAGTCCCCACCATTAGCATGGGTACACTCATAATGCTGCCAGTCCACCCATTAGCATGGGTACACTCATAATGCTGCCAGTCCCCACCATTAGCATGGGTACACTCATAATGCTGCCAGTCCCCACCATTAGCATGGGTACACTCATAATGCTGCCAGTCCACCCATTAGCATGGGTACACTCATAATGCTGCCAGTCCACCCATTAGCATGGGTACACTCATAATGCTGCCAGTCCACCCATTAGCATGGGTACACTCATAATGCTGCCAGTCCACCCATTATGTCATAATTGACTTGGAATGGGGACTTCCATTCTATTCATTCTGGTTCCAAGGTCAATACTCCCCAAAGGCAGCTTGACAAGTAGATTAATTTGTAGCTAGATTTTAAGTTTCTGGATGGTTCTGAAACTTGCTAAATATTAAACAAAGTCACTTTTATTGACAAAACTGATCTGATACAAAAGTATTAATGTTTCTATTAAAGTAAACTGGTCTGATCTGATACAAAAGTATTGATGTTTCTATTAAAGTAAACTGGTCTGATCTGATACAAAAGTATTGATGTTTCTATTAAAGTAAACTGGTCTGATCTGATACAAAAGTATTGATGTTTCTATTAAAGTAAACTGGTCTGATCTGATACAAAAGTATTGATGTTTCTATTAAAGTAAACTGGTCTGATCTGATACAAAAGTATTGATGTTTCTATCAGAGTAAACTGGTCTGATCTGATACAAAATTATTGATGTTTCTATCAGAGTAAACTTGTCTGATCTGATACAAAAGTATTGATGTTTCTATTAAAGTAAACTGGTCTGATCTGATACAAAAGTATTGATGTTTCTATCAGAGTAAACTGGTCTGATCTGATACAAAAGTATTGATGTTTCTATCAAAGTAAACTGGTCTGATCTGATACAAAAGTATTGATGTTTCTATCAGAGTAAACTGGTCTGATCTGATACAAAAGTATTGATGTTTCTATCAGAGTAAACTGGTCTGATCTGATACAAAAGTATTGATGTTTCTATCAGAGTAAACTGGTCTGATCTGATACAAAAGTATTGATGTTTCTATCAGAGTAAACTGGTCTGATCTGATACAAAAGAAGTATTGATGTTTCTATCAGAGTAAACTGGTCTGATCTGATACAAAAGTATTGATGTTTCTATCAGAGTAAACTGGTCTGATCTGAAACAAAAGTATTGATGTTTCTATCAAAGTAAAAATATCATGTGATTGATGACGTTTGAAGCTTTGGACGTCACAACAACCGTCAAAGACAGTGCAGTGTGGAGACTGAAACTGACAGTACAGTGTGAAGGATGAAACTGACAGTACAGTGTGGAGGCTGAAACTGACAGTACAGTGTGGAGACTGAAACTGACAGTACAGTGTGAAGGCTGAAACTGACAGTACAGTGTGAAGGCTGAAACTGACAGTACAGTGTGAAGGCTGAAACTGACAGTACAGTGTGAAGGCTGAAACTGACAGTACAGTATGAAGGCTGAAACTGACAGTACAGTGTGAAGGCTGAAACTGACAGTACAGTGTGAAGGCTGAAACTCACTACAGTGTGAAGGCTGAAACTGGCAGTACAGTGTGGATGCTGAAACTGACAGTACAGTGTGAAGGCTGAAACTGACAGTACAGTGTGAAGGCTGAAACTGACTACAGTGTGAAGGCTGAAACTGGCAGTACAGTGTGAATGCTGAAACTGACAGTACAGTGTGAAGGCTGAAACTGACAGTACAGTGTGAAGGCTGAAACTGGCAGT
>NW_022261978.1:6850121-6855121 GCF_002021735.2 Oncorhynchus kisutch | reverse complement strand
CTGTGACCCCCACACTGACTTAAATGCCCCTAAACCTGATTGAACTGTGTCCCCCACACTGACTTAAATGCCCCTAAACCTGATTGAACTGTGACCCCCACACTGACTTAAATGCCCCTAAACCTGATTGAACTGTGACCCCCACACTGACTTTAATGCCCCTAAACCTGATTGAACTGTGACCCCCACATTGACTTAAATGCCCCTAAACCTGATTGAACTGTGACCCCCACACTGACTGTAATGCCCCTAAACCTGATTGAACTGTGACCCCCACATTGACTTAAATGCCCCTAAACCTGATTGAACTGTGACCCCCACACTGACTTAAATGCCCCTAAACCTGATTGAACTGTGACCCCCACACTGACTTTAATGCCCCTAAACCTGATTGAACTGTGACCCCCACACTGACTTGCATGCCCCTGAACCTGATTGAACTGTGACCCCCACACTGACTTTAATGCCCCTAAACCTGATTGAACTGTGACCCCCACACTGACTTGCATGCAGCAGATCTGAGACTGTCTGAATGGCTTACTCCCTCTAGATAATCTTGCTCTCTCTCTTTCTCTTTCTCTCACTTTCTTTTTCTCTCCCTTTATTTCCCTCTCATTCTCTCTGTCTCTTACCATCATTAACCTCTCATTCTCTCTGTCTCTTACCATCATTATCCTCCTATTTTTCCTCTTCCTCCTTATTATCAGCTGTCTGAGCTGCTTACCGATCGCTGCAGCTGTACACAGCCCATCTGTAAATAGCCCATCCAATCTACCTACCTCATCCCCATATTGTTTAAATTAACTTTTTTGCTCTTTTGCACACCAGTATTTCTATTTGCACATCATCTGCTCATCTATCACTCCAGTGTTAATTTGCTAAATTGTAATTATTTCGCTGCTATGGCCTATTTATTGCCTTACCTCCTCACGCCATTTGCACACACTGTATATAGACTTTTTCTATTGTTATTGACTGTACGTTTGTTTATTCCGTGTGTAACTCTGTGTTGTTGTATGTGTCACACTGCTTTGCTTTATATTGGCCAGGTCGCAGTTGTAAATTAGAACATGTTCTCAACTGGCCTACCTGATTAAATAAAGGTGAAATAAAATTTAAAAAATCATTAAAAAATCATTATTATCCCTCCCCCTACACTCATCTCTCTTTTTATCTCTCTCTTCCACAGACATAGATGAGTGTAATGAGATCGCTGGTATCTGTGGAGTGGGCGGGGACTGCCAGAACCAGAAAGGAAGCTACAGTTGCCTCTGTCACCCTGGATACAGTAACTACGACAACAAACAGGCTCAGTGCTCAGGTGATGGTAGAATCTGCTACTATGACGCGTTGCTTCCCACGACACCATACATTACAATACGATCACTCCTTAGACGAGGAAGGCCTGGATCGGAAATATAACTAGGCTCCTATTTTAACAGTCCTAAATTACAGCTATATCTAACATTACATAACAACATCTACATGTCCAAAAGTATGTGGACACCTTCTCGTCGAACATCTCTTTCCAATTCATGGGCTCTAATATGGAGTTGGTCCCCTCCTTTGCTGCTATAACAGCCTCCTCTCTTCTGGGAAGGCTGTTCACTAGATGTTGGAACATTGCTGCTATAACAGCCTCCTCTCTTCTGGGAAGGCTGTTCACTAGATGTTGGAACATTGCTGCTATAACAGCCTCCTCTCTTCTGGGAAGGCTGTTCACTAGATGTTGGAACATTGCTGCTATAACAGCCTCCACTCTTCTGGGAAGGCTTTCCAATAGATGTTGGAACATTGCTGCTATAACAGCCTCCTCTCTTCTGGGAAGGCTGTTCACTAGATGTTGGAACATTGCTGCTATAACAGCCTCCTCTCTTCTGGGAAGGCTGTTCACTAGATGTTGGAACATTACTGTGGAGACTTGCTACCATTCAGTCACAAGAGCATTAGTGAGGTCGGGGACTGATGTTGGGCGATTAGGCCTGGCTTACAGTCAGCATTCCAATTTATTCCAAAGGTGTATGATAGGGTTGAGGCCTCTGCGCAGGCCAGTCAAGTTCTTCCACACCGATCTCGACAAACCATTTCTGTATGGACCTAGCTTTGCTGTAACAGGAAATGGCCTTCCCCAGACGGTTGCCACAAAGTTGGAAGCACAGAATTGTCTAGAATGTAATTATATGCTGTAGCTTTCAGCTTTCCCTTCACTGGAACTAAGGGGCCTCGTGAACCACGAAAAACAGCCCCAGATCATTATTCCTCCTCAACCAAACTTTACACTTGGCACAATATATTCTGGATTGTAGCAGTCATCTGCCAAACACAGATTAGTCCGTCGGACTGTCACATGGTGAAGCATGATTCATCACTCCAGAGAATGTGTTTCCACTGCTCCAATCACGGTGAGCTTTCCACCACACCAGCCGACGCTTGGCATTGCACATGGTGATCTTAGGCTTGTGTGCGGCTGCTCGGCCATGGAAACCCATTTCATGACGTTCCCGATGAACAGTTCTTGTGCTGGCATTGCTTCAAGAGGCTGTTTTTAACTCGGTTGTGAGTCTTGCAACTGAGGACAGACAATTTTTACACGATTTGCGATTCAGCGGCTTAATTGTTGTTGCTTCTAGATGTTTCTCCTTCACAATAGCATCACTTACAGTTGACCAGGGCAGCTCTAGAATGGCAGACATTTTACGAACTGACTTGTTGGAAAGGTGGCATCCTAAAACGCTTCCACGTTGAAAGTCACTGAGCTCTTCAGTAAGACCATTCTACTGCCAGTGTTTGTCTATGGAGATTGCATGGCTGTGTGCTCGATTTTATACACCAGTTAGCAATGGGTGTGGCTGAAATAGCCAACTCTATTCATTTGAAGGGGTGTTCACATACTATTGTATAAATAGTGTAGAGTAACATCATATAACTTCAAATATTATAACACAAAATAACATAATGTAATATAACATAATGTAACATAACATAATGTAACATAACATAATGTAACATAACATAATGTAACATAACATAATGTAACATAACATAATGTAATATAACATAATGTAACATAACATAATGTAACATAACATAATGTAATATAACATAATGTAACATAACATAATGTAATATAACATAATGTAACATAACATAATGTAACATAACATAATGTAACATAACATAATGTAACATAACATAATGTAATATAACATCATGTAACATCACATAATGTAACATAACATAATGTAACATAACATAATGTAATATAACATAATGTAACATAACATAATGTAACACAACATACATAACATAATGTAACATAACATAATGTAACATAACATAATGTAATATAACATAATGTAACATAACATAATGTAACATAACAAAAGTCTGGTGACATCCAGTGGAAGCGGTAGAGGAACTGCCTAAGAAATATCGTTTCCCAATGAGAACTCACTGAACAGACAGTGACCTCAAAAAAATAATAATTCTAAATGGTTTGTCCTCGGGGTTTTGCCTGCTACATAAGTTCTGTTATACTCACAGACATGATTCAAACAGTTTTAGAAACTTCAGAGTGTTTTCTATCCACATCTACTAATAATATGCATATCTTATATTCTTGGCATGAGTAGCAGGAAGTTGAAATTGGGCACGCTATTTATCCAAAAGTGAAAATACTGCCCCCTATCCCAAAGAGGTTTTAAGGCAGTTTAAAAACATTACAAAACATTCACAATAGATTTCACACCTCACTAAGTGTTGTGTTGTGTTGTTGTGTGTGGTGTAGTGGTGTGTAGTAGTGTGTTGTGTTGTTGTGTGTGGTGTAGTGGTGTGTAGTAGTGTGTTGTGTTGTTGTGTGTGGTGTAGTGGTGTGTAGTAGTGTGTTGTGTTGTTGTGTGTGGTGTAGTGGTGTGTAGTAGTGTGTTGTGTTGTTGTGTGTGGTGTAGTGGTGTGTAGTAGTGTGTTGTGTTGTTGTGTGTGGTGTAGTGGTGTGTAGTAGTGTGTTGTGTTGTTGTGTGTGGTGTAGTGGTGTGTAGTAGTGTGTTGTGTTGTTGTGCACGTATGATGGTGGTGTGTTGTGTTGTTGTGTGTGGTGTAGTGGTGTGTAGTAGTGGTGTGTAGTAGTGTGTTGTGTTGTTGTGTGTGCTGTAGTGGTGTGTAGTAGTGTGTTGTGTTGTTGTGTGTGGTGTAGTGGTGTGTAGTAGTGTGTTGTGTTGTTGTGCACGTATGATGGTGGTGTGTTGTGTTGTTGTGTGTGGTGTAGTGGTGTGTAGTAGTGGTGTGTAGTAGTGTGTTGTGTTGTTGTGTGTGCTGTAGTGGTGTGTAGTAGTGTGTTGTGTTGTTGTGCACGTGTGATGGTGTTGTGTTGTGTTGTTGTGTGTGGTGTAGTGGTGTGTAGTAGTGTGTTGTGTTGTTGTGCACGTGTGATGGTGGTGTGTTGTGTTGTGTTGTTTTGTGTTGTTGTGCAGGTGGGATTGTGTTGTGTAGGTGTGATTGTGTTGTGCTGTGTAATGTTGTGTTGTGTTGTGCTGTGTTGTGTTGTGTTGTGTTGTGTTGTGTTGTGCTGTGTAGTGTTGATCCCGGTGTGATGGTTGTGTTTTGTCAAATGTACATGTTGTGTTGTGTTGTTGTGCAGATGGGATTGTGTTGTGTTGGTGTGATTGTGTTGTGCTGTGTAATGTTGTGTTGTGTTGTGTTGTGCTGTGTAATGTTGTGTTGTGTTGTGCTGTGTAGTGTTGATCCCGGTGTGATGGTTGTGTTTTGTCAAATGTACATGTTGTGTTGTGTCGATCCAAATGTGATGGTTTTGTTTTGTGTTTCCTTTAGTACTGACCTGTGACCAGTTCAAAGCGAATGAGACTCCTGGACAGGTGAGTTTTACAGTACCTGGACCCGATGAGTCCTTATACAGCAGCTGAACCGCTAGTCATAGAATATCCATTATGGCATCATTATCTTGAATGGGGAGGTCCATTCTACTCATTCTAGATCTGTAGCTG
>NW_022261978.1:6843087-6847521 GCF_002021735.2 Oncorhynchus kisutch | reverse complement strand
CTCCTCTCTCAGGGAGGATGTGGGTTTGTAGCAGGTCTCCTCCACCTGTTCTTCCTAGGATCCTTCAGTTGGATGTTGTTAGAGGGGTTTCAGCTCTATCGCATGGTGGTCCTCGTCTTCAACACTACCATAAGGTTATTATTTTATATATTTATCAATAAATATGTGTTATTATATATATATATATATGTGTATTTTCATTACACATTCATGTTATATTCATATATTCATATATTTATATATATATATATACAGTATAATGTATATTCATCTTATATTCATACATTCATATATTCATATATTTACATATATATATATATATATACAGTATAATGTATATTCATCTTATATTCATATATTCATATATTCATATATTCATATATTTATATATATATATATATACAGTATAATGTTTATATTTTATGTATTTTATTATCCATGTGTTTTATATTTCTCATCTATTATATATTCTATTTTATTATATACATTTCTTACAACTGTCACGCCCTGGTCTAAGTATTTTGTGTTTTTCTTCATGTATTGGGTCAGGCCAGGGTGTGGCATGGAGTTTTGTATTGTGGTTGTGTTTTGTCTTGGGGTTTTGGTGTGTATGTATTTGGGATTGTAGCTAGTGGGGTTATCTAGCAAAGTCTATGGCTGTCTGGAGTGGTTCTCAATCAGAGGCAGGTGCTTATCGTTGTCTCTGATTGGGAACCATATTTAGGCAGCCATATTCTTTGAGTTTGTCGTGGGTGATTGTCCTTAGTGTTGTTGTTCTTCCTATTTCTTTATTTATTTACACAAGTATCGGCTTGTTTCGGTTTTCGTTTACGTTTCTTGTTTTGTTTTGTTTGTATTGTCTTGATTCGTGTTACGTTTGTTTGATTAAACATGGATCGCAATCTACACGCTGCGTTTTGGTCCGACTCTCCTTCACCTAGAAAGCCGTTACAACTATGTTTCATTTTATTTATCTATTTATTATTTAGCTATTTATTCTGTCTATGTGATATGATATACAAATAAATAAAATATTATTATTATTGCTGTTATTATTACAAGTAATACTGTTATTATTATTATTATTATTATCGTAAACCTCTGTACCTGTATTTTATGAAGCTCTGTGATTGTTCTTACTGTAGACCTCTGTACCTGTATTTTATGAAGCTCTGTGATTGTTCTTACTGTAAACCTCTGTAGCTGTATTTTATGAAGCTCTGTGATTCTTCTTACTGTAAACCTCTGTAGCTGTATTTTATGAAGCTCTGTGATTCTTCTTACTGTAACCTTTGTACCTGTATTTTATGAAGCTCTGTGATTGTTCTTACTGTAAACCTCTGTACCTGTATTTTATGAAGCTCTGTGATTGTTCTTACTGTAGACCTCTGTACCTGTATGCTGTGGGATATGGACTGCCACTGGCTATAGTCATCATCTCTGCTGTCACCTACCCAGATGGATACGGTACCACACAACAGTCAGTCTGAGTCTCTAACTTTGTGTGTGTGTGTGTTTGTGAGAGAGAGAGATAGAGGGTGCCTGGGAGCGAAACAAGGGATAATTCACCCAAAGTACAAATGTACATATCTGTGTCTTTACCCTGTAGCCGGTCTATGGACAAGGTACAGCAGTAATCAGATTGGTCAGGTCTCTTGGCACTGTTTCCACATGCTAATGCTTCAGCGTTTGAGGCATAAATCCCATTTAAGACACATGTTAGCATTTTTTTGCCCCTCATGTTGTCCATAGTCTTCCTACAGTGTAAGGACACTAATATATCATTTTTGTCATTTGGGTGAACTGTCCCTTTATGACATCAGTGTGTGTGTGTCAGCTGCTGTCACGCCCTGACCATAGTTTGCTTTGTATGTTTCTATGTTCTGTTTGGTCAGGGGGTGATCAGAGTGGGCATTCTATGTTGGATATCTTGTTTGTCTATTTCTATGTCTGGCCTGATATGGTTCTCAATCAGAGGCAGGTGTTAGTCATTGTCTCTGATTGGGAACCATATTTAGGTAGCCTGGGTTTCACTGTGTGTTTGTGGGTGATTGTTCCTGTCTCTGTGTTTTGCACCAGATAGGACTGTTTTAGGTTTTCTCATGTTGGTTGTTTTTGTTAGTTATCTCATGTGTAGTGTCTTTATAAATGAAAGAACATGAACCACCACCACGCTGCATTTTGGTCCGCCTCTACTTCACCTAAAGAAAACCGTTACAGTTGCTGGTTGATTCTCGGGAGAATCTAACATAAATATAACATGTAAATAACACCAGATAACCAAAATCTAACTTTAATCAAACCTTATTCTAACGTTATCCTCTCTGTCAGCTGCTAGTTGTCTCTGGAGAAAGACCCTTCACTTAAACCTAATTTAAAATTACAATTAAATCAAATCAATATTTAATTGTCACTTGCTCTGAATACAACAGGTGTAAACCTTACCGTGAAATGCTTACTTACGAGCCCTAAAACAACAATGCAGTTCAAGAGACTGAGGTAAATAGACACAGAGAGGGATACCAGTACAGTGTCAATGTGGAGGCTATATACAGGGGATACCAGTACAGTGTCAATGTGGAGGCTATATACAGGGGGTACCAGTACAGTGTCAATGTGGAGGCTATATACAGGGGATACCAGTACAGTGTCAATGTGGAGGCTATATACAGGGGATACCAGTACAGTGTCAATGTGGAGGCTATATACAGGGGGTACCAGTACAGAGTCAATGTGGAGGCTATATACAGGGGGTACCAGTACAGAGTCAATGTGGAGGCTATATACAGGGGGTACCGGTACAGAGTCAATGTGGAGACTATATACAGGTGGTACCAGTACAGTGTCAATGTGGAGGCTATATACAGGGGGGTACCGGTACAGAGTCAATGTGGAGGCTATATACAGGGGGGTACCGGTACAGAGTCAATGTGGAGACTATATACAGGTGGTACCAGTACAGTGTCAATGTGGAGGCCTATATCAGGGTGGTACCCAGTACAGAGTCCATGTGGAGGCTATATACAGGGGGTACCAGTACCAGAGTCATGTGGAGGGCTATATAACAGGGGTGGGTACCAGTACAGAGTCAATGTGGACGAGGCTATATTCCAAGGGGTGGTACCCGGTAACAGCAGAGTCAATGTGGAGGCTATATACAGGGGGTACCAGTACAGTGTCAATGTGGAGGCTATATACACAGGGGGTACAGTACAGAGTCAATGGTGGAGGCTATATACAGGGGGGGTCACAGAGTACAGCAGTCAATGGTGGAGCTTATATACAGGGGGGATACCAGTACAGTGTCCATGTTGGAGGCCTATTATACAGGGTGGTACCAGTACAGAGTCAATATGGAGAGGCTATATACAGGTGGGTACCGGTACAGAGTTCAATGTGGAGGCCTATATACAGGTGGTACCAGTCTGAGATTCAATGTGGAAGGCCTATATACAGGGGGTACCATGCTACAGGAGTGGTCAATGTGGAGGCTATATACAGGGGGTACCGGTACAGAGTCAATGTGGAGGCTATATACAGGTGGTACCGGTACAGAGTCAATGTGGAGGTTATATACAGGGGGTACCGGTACAGAGTCAATGTGGAGGCTATATACAGGGGGTACCGGTACAGAGTCAATGTGGAGGCTATATACAGGGGGTACCAGTACAGAGTCAATGTGGAGGCTATATACAGGGGGTACCGGTACAGAGTCAATGTGGAGGCTATATACAGGGGGTACCGGTACGGAGTCAATGTGGAGGCTATATACAGGTGGTACCGGTACAGAGTCAATGTGGACGTTATATACAGGGGGTACCAGTACAGAGTCAATGTGGAGGCTATACAGGGGTACCGGTACAGAGTCAATGTGGAGGCTATATACAGGGGGTACCCGTACATGAGTCAATGTGGAGGCTATATACAGGGGGTACCGGTACAGAGTCAATGTGGAGGCTCTATACAGGGGGTACCGGTACAGAGTCAATGTGGAGTCTATATACAGGGGGTACCGGTACAGAGTCAATGTGGAGACTATATACAGGGGGTACCGGTACAGAGTCAATGTGGAGGCTATATACAGGGGGGTACCGGTACAGAGTTCAATGTGGAGGCTATATACAGGGGGTACCGGTACAAGAGGCCAATGTGGAGTGCTATATACAGGGTGGTACCGGGTACAGAGTCATTTGCTGGAGGCTAATATACAGGTGGTACTCGGTGAGCAGAGTCAATCGTTGGAGGCGTATATTACAGCGGGGCTACCACAGTATACTAGGAGCATCCACACTGTGCCGGGGGTACCGGTTAGTCCAGGTCATGTCGTGTAAATTTTATGGGTAGGGGTAAATCGGCGATGAGGGTGGTCAACGTATATAGTCATAGATATAACATGTATATAACCCAAATCTAATGTTATTCTCTCTGTGTGTC
>NW_022261978.1:6834933-6842987 GCF_002021735.2 Oncorhynchus kisutch | reverse complement strand
GAGAGAGAGAGTGTAACCTATACACTAGGAGAGAGAGAGAGAGCGTAACCTATACACTAGGAGAGAGAGAGAGAGAGTGTAACCTATACACTAGGAGAGAGAGAGAGAGAGTGTAACCTATACACTAGAGAGAGAGAGAGAGAAGAGAGAGTGTAACCTATACACTAGGAGAGAGAGAGAGAGAGTGTAACCTATACACTAGGAGAGAGAGAGAGAGAGTGTAACCTATACACTAGGAGAGAGAGAGAGAGAGAGTGTAACCTATACACTAGGAGAGAGAGAGAGAGAGTGTAACCTATACACTAGGAGAGAGAGAGAGAGAGAGAGACAGAGAGTGTAACCTATACACTAGGAGAGAGAGAGAGAGAGAGAGATGTAACCTATACACTAGGAGAGAGAGAGAGTAACCTATACACTAGGAGAGAGAGAGAGAGAGAGAGAGAGAGAGTGTAACCTATACACTAGGCGAGAGAGAGAGAGAGTGTAACCTATACACTAGGAGAGAGAGAGAGAGTGTAACCTATACACTAGGAGAGAGAGAGAGAGAGAGAGAGTGTAACCTATACACTAGGAGAGAGAGAGAGAGTGTAACCTATACACTAGGAGAGAGAGAGAGCGTAACCTATACACTAGGAGAGAGAGAGAGAGAGAGAGAGAGAGAGAGAGTGTAACCTATACACTAGGAGAGAGAGAGAGAGAGAGAGAGCGTAACCTATACACTAGGAGAGAGAGAGCGTAACCTATACACTAGGAGAGAGAGAGCGTAACCTATACACTAGAGAGAGAGAGAGAGAGAGAGAGAGAGAGAGAGAGAGAGAGAGAGCGTAACCTATACACTGAGAGAGAGAGAGTGTAACCTATACACTGAGAGAGAGAGTGTAACCTATACACTGAGAGAGAGTGTAACCTATACACTGAGAGAGAGAGAGAGAGAGTGTAACCTATACACTGAGAGAGAGAGTGTAACCTATACACTGAGAGAGAGAGAGTGTAACCTATACACTGAGAGAGAGAGAGTGTAACCTATACACTGAGAGAGAGAGAGTGTAACCTATACACTGAGAGAGAGAGTGTAACCTATACACTGAGAGAGAGAGAGTGTAACCTATACACTGAGAGAGAGAGTGTAACCTATACACTGAGAGAGAGAGTGTAACCTATACACTGAGAGAGAGAGTGTAACCTATACACTGAGAGAGAGAGTGTAACCTATACACTGAGAGAGAGAGTGTAACCTATACACTGAGGAGAGAGAGTGTAACCTATACACTGAGAGAGAGAGAGAGAGAGTGTAACCTATACACTGAGAGAGAGAGTGTAACCTATACACTGAGAGAGAGAGTGTAACCTATACACTGAGAGAGAGAGAGTGTAACCTATACACTGAGAGAGAGAGAGTGTAACCTATACACTGAGAGAGAGA
The DNA here is from genome assembly GCF_002021735.2 of Oncorhynchus kisutch. Taxonomy (NCBI): domain Eukaryota; kingdom Metazoa; phylum Chordata; class Actinopteri; order Salmoniformes; family Salmonidae; genus Oncorhynchus; species Oncorhynchus kisutch. Next base: position 6,841,564 of record NW_022261978.1, on the reverse strand, counting down.
GAGTGTAACCTATACACTGAGAGAGAGAGTGTAACCTATACACTGAGAGAGAGAGTGTAACCTATACACTGAGAGAGAGAGTGTAACCTATACACTGAGAGAGAGAGTGTAACCTATACACTGAGAGAGAGAGTGTAACCTATACACTGAGAGAGAGAGAGTGTAACCTATACACTGAGAGAAAGAGAGAGAGAGAGAGAGTGTAACCTATACACTGAGAGAGAGAGTGTAACCTATACACTGAGAGAGAGAGTGTAACCTATACACTGAGAGAGAGAGAGTGTAACCTATACACTGAGAGAGAGAGAGTGTAACCTATACACTGAGAGAGAGAGAGTGTAACCTATACACTGAGAGAGAGAGAGTGTAACCTATACACTGAGAGAGAGAGAGTGTAACCTATACACTGAGAGAGAGAGAGTGTAACCTATACACTGAGAGAGAGAGTGTAACCTATACACTGAGAGAGAGAGAGTGTAACCTATACACTGAGAGAGAGAGAGTGTAACCTATACACTGAGAGAGAGAGAGTGTAACCTATACACTGAGAGAGAGAGAGTGTAACCTATACACTGAGAGAGAGAGAGTGTAACCTATACACTGAGAGAGAGAGTATAACCTATACACTGAGAGAGAGAGTGTAACCTATACACTGAGAGAGAGAGAGTGTAACCTATACACTGAGAGAGAGAGTGTAACCTATACACTGAGAGAGAGAGAGTGTAACCTATACACTGAGAGAGAGAGTGTAACCTATACACTGAGAGAGAGAGAGTGTAACCTATACACTGAGAGAGAGAGTGTAACCTATACACTGAGAGAGAGAGAGTGTAACCTATACACTGAGAGAGAGAGTGTAACCTATACACTGAGAGAGAGAGTGTAACCTATACACTGAGAGAGAGAGTGTAACCTATACACTGAGAGAGAGAGAGTGTAACCTATACACTGAGAGAGAGAGTGTAACCTATACACTGAGAGAGAGAGAGTGTAACCTATACACTGAGAGAGAGAGTGTAACCTATACACTGAGAGAGAGAGAGTGTAACCTATACACTTGAGAGAGAGGGTGTAACCATATACACTGAGAGAGAGAGTGTAACCTATACACTGAGAAAGAGAGAGTGTAACCTATACACTGAGAAGAGAGAGAGTGTAAACCTTATACACTGAGAGAAGAGTGTAACCTATACACTGAGAGAGAGAGAGTGTAACCTATACACTGAGAGAGAGAGTGTAACCTATACACTGAGAGAGAGAGAGTGTAACCTATACACTGAGAGAGAGAGTGTAACCTATACACTGAGAGAGAGAGAGTGTAACCTATTCACTGAGAGAAAGAGTGTAACCTATACACTGAGAGAGAGAGTGTAACCTTACACTGAGAGAGAGAGAGAGAAGAGTGTAACTATACACTAGGAGAGAGAGAGTGTAACCTATACACTGAGAGAGAGAGTGTAACCTATACACTGAGAGAGAGAGTTTAACCTATACACTGAGAGAGAGAGTGTAACTATACACTGAGAGAGAGAGGTGTAACCTATACACTGAGAGAGAGAGTGTAACCTATTACACTAGGAGAGAGAGAGAGAGAGTGTAACCTATACACTAGGAGAGAGAGAGAGAGCGTAACCTATACACTGGGAGAGAGAGAGAGAGCGTAACCTATACACTAGGAGAGAGAGAGAGAGGTAACCTATACACTAGGAGAGAGAGAGAGAGAGAGAGTTGTAACCTATACACTAGGAGAGAGAGAGAGAGAGAGTGTACCTATACACTAGGAGAGAGAGAGAGAGAGTGTAACCTATACACTAGGAGAGAGAGAGAAGCATAACCTATACACTAGGAGAGAGAGAGAGAGAGAGTGTAACCTATACACTAGGAGAGAGAGAGAGAGAGAGTGTAACCTATACACTAGGAGAGAGAGAGAGTGTAACCTATACACTAGGAGAGAGAGAGGAGAGAGAGAGAGTGTAACCTATACACTAGGAGAGAGAGAGAGACAGAGTGTAACCTATACATAGGAGAGAGAGAGAGGAGAGAGAGAGAGAGAGTAACCTATACACTAGAGAGAGAGAGAGAGAGGAGAGAGAGAGTGTAACCTATACACTAGGAGAGAGAGAGAGAGAGAGAGAGAGAGAGAGAGCGTAACCTATACACTAGGAGTCAGGAAGCAGGTGCAGAAGGAGTGTTTAATAATGAGAACAAGCAGATAAACACAACAGGGAGCAGCGTACTGAACTAATAAGGTGCTAATAACGATGGGGAGTAGATGTGCATAACGATGGGGAGTAGGTGTGCATAACGATGGGGAGTAGACGTGCATAACGATGGGGAGTAGATTGTGCATAACGATGGGGAGCAGGTGTGCATAACGATGGGGAGCAGGTGTGCATAACGATGGGGGAGCAGGTGTGCATAACGATGGGGAGTAGGTGTGCATAACGATGGGAAGCAGGTGTGCATAATGATGTGGAGCAGGTGCTAATAACGTTCGGGAGCAGATGTGCATAAAGATGTGGGGTAGGTGTAATTGATGATGGGGAGTAGCTGTTATTAATGATGGGGAGCAGGTGTTATTAATGATGGGGAGTGGGTGTTATTAATGATGGGGAGCAGGTGTTATTAATGATTGGGAGCAGATGTTATTAATGATGGGGAGCAGGTGTTATTAATGATGGGGAGCAGGTGTTATTAATGATGGGGTGCAGGTGTTATTAATGATGGGGAGTGGGTGTTATTAATGATGGGGAGCGGGTGTTATTAATGATGGGGAGTGTGTGTTATTAATGATGGGGAGTAGATGTGAATAGGAGTGGTGAGCAGGAGTGTATAATGATGGGGAGCAGATGTGCATAACGATGGGGAGCAGGTATTATTAATTATAGGGAGTAGATGTGAATAGCAATGGAGAGCAGGGGTGTATAATGATGTGGAGCAGATGTGCATAACAGGTGTTATTAACAAAAATCAATATTCCCTTTATTTAGGAGAGAAACCTCTCTATGTGAGCCACATGGAGTTAGAAAACAACTATTTAGCTCTCCACTTCTCCTCCCTCTCTCCCTCCTCCTCCTTCTTTTCTCTCCTCCTCTTCCCTCCTTCTTCTGTCCCCTCCCTCCTCCTTCCTTCCCCCTCCTCCTCCTCCCTCTCTCTCCTTGTCCTCCATCTCCCTCCCCCTGTTCTCCCCCTCCTTCCCCCCCTACCCTCCTTCTTTCTCCTCTCTCCACCATCTCCTTCCTCCCCTTCCCCTCCTTCATACTTCCTTTTACTCATTCTCCTCCCTCCACCCTCCTCCTCCCTCCCTCCCTCCCTCCCTCCCTCCCTCCCTCCCTCCCTCCCTCCCTCCCTCCCTCCCTCCCTCCCTCCCTCCTTCCCTCCTCCTCCCTCTCTCTCTCTCCAGGGTGTTCACAGTGACAGCAGTGGCCCAGCTGTGTGTGTTGGGTACTATGTGGATATTTGGAGTGTTCCAGTTCCAAGAGGAGGGGACAGTGGTCATGACATATCTCTTCACTATCCTCAACTCTCTACAGGGAGCCCTGCTGTTCATCATGCACTGCCTACTGAACAAAACGGTATGGTGTGTGTGTTTGTGTGTGTGTGTGTGTGTGTGTGTGTGTGTAGTGTGTGTGTTGTGTGTTTGTGTGTGTGTGTAACACTGTGCTCTGCTGCCCTCATCAGGTGAGAGAGGAGTATTGCAAGCTGCTGTCTTGTATCTGCACACCACAGAAGAAGAGATACTCAGAGGTCAGCACTACCAACCCTTCTTCCAGCCAATCCCAGGTACACACACACAGACACACACAAACCCACACACACACACGCGCACACACACGCACACACACACACATATAAACCACTTTCATTAATTTAACCTCTGTCCTTTGACCTTTGTCTGTCCTAGGGGTCAAGGAGCGCAGAGAACACGGGGGAGTCGCAGATATGACGTCACCAAACCCCCATAATGCACCTCTTTACCCCTCCTCCCATGACAAAGGTTCCCACTAGATGTTCAAACTGTAAAGTCAAAATGGTCAATATCGTAAACATTTATGAAAACAAATATTTGTGTTTAGCGGTGTGGTTAAGATATATTGTAGAAATGGGAAGTGTTTCTGATTTAGTATCTTGGCCAGAGAGTGACACACCAGAAACACTCAGCCCGAGGATAGTACATTTCAGACCAGGTTAGCAGAAAATGTGTCCAACTAGCCCGCCGGATAGTAAAAATGGTAGTCCACTAGCCAGGTTGGCCAGTACCCAAAATCCTTCAGTTCCATCCCTGATTAGACACTTCATATCAAACTTGATGTTAATTAACCACTGTCTTATCAAGCATTAGGTTATCCAATCAGAAGTTATATGATCTTCATGTCATCCAATAGGAATGAGTATGATCTTTATGTCATCCAATTAGAAATTATATGATCTTCATGTCATCCAATAGGAATCCATATGGTCTTTATGTCATCCAATCAGAAGTTACACGATCTTCATGTCATCCAATAGGAATCTATATGATATTTATGTCATCCAATCAGAAGTTACATGATCTTCATGTCATCCAATAGGAATCTATATGATATTTATGTCATCCAATAGGAATCTATATGATATTTATGTCATCCAATTTCACAACCACAAAGAAAGGTACTATTTTCTACCACTTGGATGAAACCATAAACGTGATGAACAGAAGCTTTCTTCCTCTACATGAATGTGATAGATTTATAGTCATATTTATTACCAAGGGAACAAGGATATGGTGACTTTTCTACACGATTAAATCCAAAGGGATTTAGAAAAACATTAAGTGAAGATTTGTGTTAGTTGTGACCTAATGGACTGTTATACTGTTATACTGTAAATGTGTATTGATCTTTAACACTTTTTTAAATAACATTTAAGAATAAGTCTTTATAAATGAATATACATGTTTATAAATTATTATAAATGTTGTACATTTTTTATGAATGGAAAGCTGGTAATATTTACACATTCTTATACATTTTTACAAATATAATTGTGAATCGTTTATAAATCGTTAAAAGGTTTATTCGTGATAGTTATTATCAAATGTTACCATGGACACCTCTATGTACCTCTACTACTGTTAAAAAGCTTGGGGTCACTTAGAAATGTCCTTGTTTCTGAAAGAAAAGCACAGCCTTTATCAACAGGATTTCAGAAATCCCAGTGGTAAGATTTCCACAATCAGGAGGGAAAAAACAGGAAATCCGGATTCTCCAACTGGGATTGGTCACTCATGGCTCCACCTTAAAACATTAAACTCCACCTTATCACTGGCCAATGAAATATAGTGTAGCAATCCTGACCTGGACTTAAACTTAGGTAAGGCAACTGTTAACCTAACAAATTAGCCGCTATGCCAAGAGATCCGAACAGCTTGACGAGGTTGCTAGGTGTTGGGTTAAAGTTGTTTCAATAGTTGTATAGGTTTAGGAATAAAGGAGTAACAATGTACTGTACAGTTCTGCCATTGTAGAGGTCCTTAGGCACAGATCTAGGATCAGAATACAGTAAATTACTGTACAGTTCTGCCATTGTAGAGGTCCTTAGGCACAGATCTAGGACCAGAACACAGTAAATGTACTGTACAGTTCAGTAGAGGTTGTCCTTAGGCACAGATCTAGGATCAGAATACAGTAAATGTACTGTACAGTTCTGCCATTGTAGAGGTCCTTAGGCACAGATCTAGGACCAGAACACAGTAAATGTACTGTACAGTTCAGTAGAGGTTGTCCTTAGGCACAGATCTAGGATCAGCTTATCCAACCCAAAACCTAACTTAAAGGGCTATCCAGGATTGGTATATCCAGTTTTTTTTACTTTTAAATTATTGATTTATTGCTCTTGGTTCATGTAGAATATAACTTAAAACTGCCTTGTGACCAGGTCAACAGTCGTTCCCCATCAGAACATTGTAGAATATAATTTAAAACTGCCTTGTGACCAGGTCAACAGTCGTTCCCCATCAGAACATTGTAGAATATAATTTAAAACTGCCTTGTGACCAGGTCAACAGTCGTTCCCCATCAGAACATTGTAGAATATAATTTAAAACTGCCTTGTGACCAGGTCAACAGTCGTTCCCCATCAGAACATTGTAGAATATAATTTAAAACTGCCTTGTGACCAGGTCAACAGTCGTTCCCCATCAGAACATTGTAGAATATAATTTAAAACTGCCTTGTGACCAGGTCAACAGTCGTTCCCCATCAGAACATTGTAGAATATAATTTAAAACTGCCTTGTGACCAGGTCAACAGTCGTTCCCCATCAGTACCCCAACTATAAGCTTGTTTTCACTCCATTGTTTGTCCACAATGTAAAGGTTTAAAACATGGTTTAAAAGTATCATGTTGATCCCATGGATGGTCAGTCCTTGCATCCAGAGATCCATCTGTGATGTTGAGAGTGGTTAAATCTATCCAGGCCCATCCCTCAGCTGTTAACCACAACAAGTGATGGGATGACCTGTTAGTTGCTTTTTAAATCCCAGACTGCCCCTTTAAGGTTCCACCCTAGAACTTGGTCTCAGAGTAACCATGGAGATTCAGTAGAGTCTTAAAACAATCTAAACAACATCTTCATTCAATGTTGTATGTTT
>NW_022261978.1:6809933-6827433 GCF_002021735.2 Oncorhynchus kisutch | reverse complement strand
ACATACCCTTGTAAAACTGACCATCCTACCAATCCTCGACTTTGGCGATGTCATTTACAAAATAGCCTCCAATACCCTACTCAACAAATTGAATGCAGTCTATCACAGTGCAATCCGTTTTATCACCAAAGCCCCATATACTACCCACCATTGCGACCTGTACGCTCTCGTTGGCTGGCCCTCGCTTCATACTCGTCGCCAAACCCACTGGCTCCATGTCATCTACAAGACCCTGCTAGGTAAAGTCCCCCCTTATCTCAGCTCGCTGGTCACCATAGCATCTCCCACCTGTAGCACACGCTCCAGCAGGTATATCTCTCTAGTCACCCCCAAAACCAATTCTTTCTTTGGCCGCCTCTCCTTCCAGTTCTCTGCTGCCAATGACTGGAACGAACTACAAAAATCTCTGAAACTGGAAACACTTATCTCCCTCACTAGCTTTAAGCACCAACTGTCAGAGCAGCTCACAGATTACTGCACCTGTACATAGCCCACCTATAATTTAGCCCAAACAACTACCTCTTTCCCAACTGTATTTAATGTTAATTAATTTATTTATTTTGCTCCTTTGCACCCCATTATTTTTTATTTCTACTTTGCACATTCTTCCATTGCAAAACTACCATTCCAGTATTTTACTTGCTATATTGTATTTACTTTGCCATCATGGCCTTTTTTGCCTTTACCTCCCTTCTCACCTCATTTGCTCACATTGTATATAGACTTGTTTATACTGCATTATTGACTGTATGTTTGTTTTTACTCCATGTGTAACTCTGTGTCGTTTTATCTGTCGAACTGCTTTGCTTTATCTTGGCCAGGTCGCAATTGTAAATGAGAACGTGTTCTCAACTTGCCTACCTGGTTAAATAAAGGTAAAATAAAAAAATTAATAAAAAATCATCATCATCATCATCATCATCATCATCATCATCATCATCATCATCATCATCACTACTATCATCATCATCACTAATATCATCATCATCATCATCATCATCACTACTATCATCATCATCACTAATATCATCATCATCATCATCATCATCATCATCATCATCACTACTATCATCATCATCACTACTATCATCATCACTACTATCATCATCATCACCATCATCACTACTATCATCATCATCACTACTATCATCATCATCATCATCATCACCATCATCACTACTATCATCATCACCATCATCACTACTATCATCATCATCACTACTATCATCATCATCATCATCACTACTATCATCATCATCACTACTATCATCATCATCACCATCATCACTACTATCATCATCATCACTACTATCATCATCATCACTACTATCATCATCATCACCATCATCACTACTATCATCATCATCACTACTATCATCATCATCACCATCATCACTACTATCATCATCACTATAATCACTACTATCACTATCATCACCATCATCACTATCATCGTCATCATTATCACTACTATCATCATCATCATCATCGTCATCGTCATCGTTATAACTACTATCATCATCATTAGTATCATCATTACATTTGTCTCATTCATCTCCTCTCCCCTGTAACTCTCACCAGGCTGTTTCTGTAAATGAGAACGTGTTCTCAGTCAATTTACCTGGTAGAATAAGGGTAAAACAAATCAAATCCACTGCATTTAACAGAGTAGTCATTCCCTCCACAAGGCAATCAAACAAGAGAAATGTCGGTATTGGGGCAAAGTGGAGTCGCAGTTCAACAGCTCAGACATGAGACGTATGTGGCAAAGTCTACAGGCAATTACGGACTACAGAATGAAAACCAGCCACGACTTGCTTCCAGACAAACTTTAAACCTTCTGAGCACAATAACATGTGAAGAAATAAAAGGGGGTGAACACTTCTGAGTATTAACCAGAGACGTGACAATATTTCTCTAAAATTCAGTGTATCACAATATTACCCTAATAAGTCATGGAATTATATGAAGAAATTAATCAGCATAATATGTAAATTAATTAACATTAACAACAGCAAAATTCCAATATAATTAACTCAAAATAACACAGAGCTCTTGAATCTTTATTCTCAAAATAACAAATAGAGAAAACCTCTTGCCTCCGACATGGCATTTCTGAAGTGACTAATTATCAACTTTTAACAACTATAAAATGAATAGTAATTTGCGGAACTTGTGAATGAGCTATTGAATAAAGTTCCATAAACCAGATGCTTTAAGAATCATTAACTTGAATGAAATCAATCAAACACAGCATCTCTTCGCTCCCATCGCTGAAGTCCACATCCCAACCTTCTGGTTTAGCTGTTTCCCAGAAACGTCTCCCATCACCAAAGGCAAGTCTATAATCCTGAACGCTTTACCAGTCGGTACGGGTTATTAAATGTGTGAACTATGGTGAAATAAATGTTTAAATACACATTTCCCCAAAGTCACTCCCTAGTCCAGGTACTCAGTAGGAGTTGCTACAAGAAATTACAAGAATTTGGTAAAATCAGAAAAACTAGGCACCACGAAGACAATCAAATATATGATTAAACCCATGGGCCTATAGTACAGTAGCCTGTGGAATAGACTGTATATATGCAATGTGGAGAACCAGTATTATACTGGTGATTATACCCATGGGCCTATAGTACAGTAGCCTGTGGAATAGACTGTATATATGCAATGTGGAGAACCAGTATTATACTGGTGATTAAACCCATGGGCCTATAGTACAGTAGCCTGTGGAATAGACTGTATATATGCAATGAGGAGAACCAGTATTATACTGGTGATTAAACCCATGGGCCTATAGTACAGTAGCCTGTGGAATAGACTGTATATATGCAATGTGGAGAACCAGTATTATACTGGTGATTAAACCCATGGGCCTATAGTACAGTAGCCTGTGGAATAGACTGTATATATGCAATGTGGAGAACCAGTATTATACTGGTGATTATACCCATGGGCTTATAGTACAGTAGCCTGTGGAATAGACTGTATATATGCAATGTGGAGAACCAGTATTATACTGGTGATTAAACCCATGGGCCTATAGTACAGTAGCCTGTGGAATAGACTGTATATATGCAATGAGGAGAACCAGTATTATACTGGTGATTAAACCCATGGGCCTATAGTACAGTAGCATCCCAACGAGGTCCAGAGTACTGTGGTGTTGACATTTTGTATTCTGAAATATTTCATGGCACATATTTTGGACTCGGGCCTGTAATAATCTACCAGCCTGGCAGACAAGTGCACAAAATCCGTAAATTCCATCCTGGGTTGTAGGCCTGTTCATTCAGATGAAGACCGTAGCAAACAGTTGTAAACAGTTGCAAAATGTTTAGCAACAGAAACATTTTTTACTCCAAACGAAATTCACTTTGCAATGAAAATGAGAGTTCCTAAATCATTACCTGATTTCAGGAAGAATAAAAATAAATAGTGGAACTGGCTTCGAAGTCCAGAGTTCAATCTGAAGGCTTTAAGCCATAAATGAATGTGATGTTGAGTAACAATCCCACATGGTTTTGTTGATCGGTTCCTTCTTGTTGGAACACTTTCCACTGTGACATCAGAAAGAATACATTCTGGACCAATAACAGGCTCAGCATTACCAGTAGTCCTATATCCCATGGCGATCACTAAATGATATATTGTATGTGTCCCAAATGGCACCCTATTACCTATAGTGAACATCTTTTGATTAATGGTGCACTATATAGGAATATGGTGTCATTTGGGATGTACACATTGTCTTTAAAGGGCCTACGCTTAAAGTGGTTGTCTGGTTAATTGACTCTCTTCTCTCCCTCTCCCTCTCCCTCTCTCTCTCTCTCTCTCTCTCTCTCTCTCTCTCTCTCTCTCTCTCTCTCTCTCTCTCTCTCTCTCCTCACAGGTCTTCATTTCACTCTACTGGGGAACCTAGAGGCCAGAGATTGCGGCCTGGGCTTCATATTCAAAACAAGAAAACAATGTGATGATACAGATGAGTGTAAAGAGTGGGACAGTACCCCAACCTGTGGAAGTAATGCCAAGTGTTACAACACACCGGGGAGCTTCTACTGTCAGTGTCTACCTGGGTTCAAATCCACAACGACTGTCAACTTCACCTTTTCTGGACAGTGTACTGGTGAGTATTTGTGTGTGTGTGTGTGTGTGTGGGGGGGGGGGGGGGGGGGGTACGAGGGTCTCAGTTCATGGTCATATATAAGTTAGGAAGTGCAGCTCAGTTTCCACCTCATTTTGTGGGCAGTGAGCACATAGCCTGTCTTCTCTTGGGAGCCAGGTCTGCCTACGGCCGCCTTTCTCAATAGCAAGGCTATGCTCACTGAGCCTTACATAGTCAAAGATTTCCTTAATTTTGTGTCAGTCACAGTGATCAGGAATTCTGCCACTGTGTACTCTCTGATTAGGGCCAAATAGCATTCTAGTTTGCACTATTTTTTTGTAAATTCTTTCCAATGTGTCAAGTAATTATCTTTTTGTTTTCTCATGATTTGGTTGGGTCTAATTGTGTTGCTGTCCTCATGCTCTGTGGGGTGTGACTTTCCTCTGTTGCTGTAGATACCGTTATTCCACTGGCAGCCTCCTCTTTGTAGTGATGAGGCCCAAATGACACCCTATTCCCTGTATAGTGCACTATATTAGACCAGGGCCCATAGTGCACTATACAATAGGGTGTCAATTGGGATGCATGCTAGGATGGTTACCATGGCAAAATTTCAGCACTAGTGTGCTGTGGGTTTCTGGGTGTTTTAATCTCCAGCTCAACTTCCTCTCTGTCTCATGTCTTCATTTATATCTTAGTTAGTTAGTATCTGATGGTAAACTTGGTTACCCATGGCAACAACTTGGATCTACTATGAGCGTGATAAGGATGTGACAGTTTTCCTTTGTATGTGTTGGTGTGTGTTGTGGTGTGTGTTGTGGTGCAGGTAACATGCACGTGTGATGGTTGTTAGTTCTCATTGTGTTGTGTTGTTCTGTGTCCTGTTGTGTGGTTGTTGTTGTTGTGCAGGTGTGATGGTGGTATGTTATATTGTGTTATGTTGTGTAGTGTTGTGTTGATGTGCAGGTGGGATTGTGTTGTTTTGTTGTGTAGGTGTGATTGTGTCCTGTCATGTTATGTTCTGTTGTGTTGCACTGTGTAGTGTCCATCCCGGTGTGATGGTTGTGTTTTGTAATATGTATGTGCTGTGTAGTGTTGATCCCGGTGTGATGGTTGTGTTTTGTAATATGTATGTGCTGTGTAGTGTTGATCCCGGTGTGATGGTTGTGTTTTGTAATATGTATGTGCTGTGTAGTGTTGATCCCGGTGTGATGGTTGTGTGTTGTGTTTCCTTCAGTACTGAGCTGTAACCAGGTCAAAGCGGATCAGACTCCTGAACAGGTGAGTTCTAAACCCTGACACCTGATGTCACTCATAATGACTAACACTTTAGGGTGACATTCATGGAATATGGCATTAATCAGTCAGTAAAATAACCAGACCATTTATAGAATATGGTAGTGAGCAGTCAGTAAAATAACCAGAACATTTATAGAATATGGCATTAAGCAGTCAGTAAAATAACCAGAACATTTATGGAATATGGCAATGAGCAGTCAGTAAAATAACCAGAACATTTATAGAATATGGCATTAATCAGTCAGTAAAATAACCAGAACATTTATGGAATATGGCAATGAGCAGTCAGTAAAATAAGCAGAACATTTATAGAATATGGCAATGAGCAGTCAGTAAAATAACCAGAACATTTATAGAATATGGCATTAAGCAGTCAGTAAAATAACCAGAACATTTATAGAATATGGCATTAAGCAGTCAGTAAAATAACCAGAACATTTATAGAATATGGCATTAAGCAGTCAGTAAAATAACCAGAACATCTCAAATACTGTAGCTGTGAAGATATATTATCCAATAGGGCTCTGATTTCCAAATACTGCAACTCACTATTGCATCTTATAATATTTTTTTAAATCTCTATCTCTCTCTCTCTGTTCTCTCTCTCGTTCTCTCTTGTTCTCTCTATCTCGCTCTCTCTGTTCTCTCTCTAATTCTCTCTTGTTCTCTCTATCTCTCTCTCTCTCTGTTCTCTCTCTTGTTCTCTCTCGTTCTCTCTTGTTCTCTCTTTCTCTCTCTCTTTCCCTCTCTCTCTCTGTTCTCTCTCTCGTTCTCTCTTGTTCTCTCTTTCTCTCTCTCTCTTTCCCTCTCTCTCTAAGACCACTTTAGAAACAACTGTTTTATTTAGTACTTTTAAGTGCTATCTCCTGGGACTACAATATACAGTGGGGCAAAAAGTATTTAGTCAGCCACCAATTGTGCAAGTTCTCCCACTTAAAAAGATGAGAGAGTTCTGTAATTTTCATCATAGGTACACTTCAACTATGACAGACAAATTGAGATTTTATTTTTTATTTTTTGAATTTTAATGAATTTATTTGCAAATTATGGTGGAAAATAAGTATTTGGTCACCTACAAACAATCAAGATTTCTGTCTCTCACAGACCTGTAACTTCTTCTTTAAGAGGCTCCTCTGTCCTCCACTCGTTACCTGTATTAATGGCACCTGTTTGAACTTGTTATCAGTATAAAAGACACATGTCCACAACCTCAAACAGTCACACTCCAAACTCCACTATGGCCAAGACCAAAGAGCTGTGTGGGAGAACTTGCACAATTGGTGGCTGACAAAATATTTTTTGCCCCCACTGTATGTCAATACTTGTATATTTATTTTTACCCACATGATGTGAATGAACTTCTCCTCTCTCTCAGAATGTCCCAGGTTTAGCTGGTCTCCTGTCTCTGATGAGGAAAAGCTGTCTGGCGTTAAGTAACTCTGGGGAAGCAGCCGGAGGGAGACTGACTGGAGAGGTGTTACTGGAGGTTAAACACACATACACACACACACGCACGCACGCACGCACGCACACACACACACACACACACACACACACACACACACACACACACACACACACACACACACACACACACACACACACACACACACACACACACACACACACACACACACACACACACACACACACATGCAAAGACTCACAGAAGCATGCACACTCACACACAGTGAAATCATACGTGCATATCAACATATACACCTCGTTCACTCACTTCCTGTTTCCTGTTTCTACTTCCTGTGTGTAGAACGTCTTGACAGAGATAGACAGTCTCCTGTCTCAAGGTATCCTAAGCAACAGCCGGGAGGTGAGTGGGTTGCTAGGCGCCGTGGAGGACACCTTGATGCTCATCGGGCCACAGCTCAGAGACACCCACACCACCATGGAAACAGACCACACAGGTAACACACACACATACAGATGAACACATACACATGAACTTCCACACACAAACACACACATGCACACACATACACATCCTCCTTCACCTTTCTCCTTGTCCTTGTACACAGCTACTGAGCTTGCAGTGAGGAGGGGACAGACTCCGCCCATTGGGCCAATCAGCCTGGCCAATGACAACGTGCGACTGGACACCAGCTGGGAGACAGCCACTGGCAACGGGACGTACCCAGGTAGGCTTGTCATCCTCATCATCATCATCACCATCATATCTATAACTAAGTACTGTATCTTTTAGTACCAGTAACTTTACAAAAATTCCCAGGTTGCCTAGAAATCCTGGATTCAGCATTTCCTGCTTATTCAAATCAAATAAAGCAAAATGGTATTTGTCTCAGGAATGGAAATGCTTACAAGCCCTTAAACCAACAGTACAGTTTTAAAGAACAAGAAGTGTGAAGAAAAACATAGATAAGTAAAAAATAAAAACATAATTAAAGAGCAGCAGTAAAATAACAGTAGCGAGCCTATATACAGGGGGTACCGGTACAGAGTCAATGTGGAGGCTATATACAGGTGGTACTGGTACAGAGTCAATGTGGAGGCTATATACAGGGGGTACCGGTACAGAGTCAATGTGGAGGCTATATACAGGTGGTACTGGTACAGAGTCAATGTGGAGGCTATATACAGGGGGTACCGGTACAGAGTCAATGTGGAGGCTATATACAGGGGGTACCAGTACAGAGTCAATGTGGAGGCTATATACAGGGGGTACCAGTACAGAGTCAATGTGGAGGCTATATACAAGAGATACCAGTACAGAGTCAATGTGGAGGCTATATACAGGAGATACCAGTACAGAGTCAATGTGGAGGCTATATACAGGAGATACCAGTACAGAGTCAATGTGGAGGCTATATACAGGAGATACCAGTACAGAGTCAATGTGGAGGCTATATACAGGGGGTACCGGTACAGAGTCAATGTGGAGGCTATATACAGGGGGTACCAGTACAGAGTCAATGTGGAGGCTATATACAGGTGGTACCAGTACTGAGTCAATGTGGAGGCTATATACAGGAGATACCAGTACAGAGTCAATGTGGAGGCTATATACAGGGGGTACCAGTACAGAGTCAATGTGGAGGCTATATACAGGTGGTACTGGTACAGAGTCAATGTGGAGGCTATATACAGGTGGTACCGGTACAGAGTCAATGTGGAGGCTATATACAGGTGGGTTCCGGTACAGAGTCAATGTGGAGGCTATATACAGGTGGTACCGGTACAGAGTCAATGTGGAGGTTATATACAGGTGGTACCGGTACAGAGTCAATGTGGAGGCTATATACAGGTGGTACCGGTACAGAGTCAATGTGAAGGCTATATACAGGTGGTACCGGTACAGAGTCAATGTGGAGGCTATATACAGGTGGTACCAGTACAGAGTCAATGTGGAGGCTATATACAGGGGGTACCGGTACAGAGTCAATGTGGAGGCTATATACAGGTGGTACCGGTACAGAGTCAATGTGGAGGCTATATACAGGAGATACCAGTACAGAGTCAATGTGGAGGCTATATACAGGAGATACCAGTACAGAGTCAATGTGGAGGCTATATACAGGAGATACCAGTACAGAGTCAATGTGGAGGCTATATACAGGGGGTACCGGTACAGAGTCAATGTGGAGGCTATATACAGGGGGTACCAGTACAGAGTCAATGTGGAGGCTATATACAGGTGGTACCAGTACTGAGTCAATGTGGAGGCTATATACAGGAGATACCAGTACAGAGTCAATGTGGAGGCTATATACAGGGGGTACCAGTACAGAGTCAATGTGGAGGCTATATACAGGTGGTACTGGTACAGAGTCAATGTGGAGGCTATATACAGGTGGTACCGGTACAGAGTCAATGTGGAGGCTATATACAGGTGGGTTCCGGTACAGAGTCAATGTGGAGGCTATATACAGGTGGTACCGGTACAGAGTCAATGTGGAGGCTATATACAGGTGGTACCGGTACAGAGTCAATGTGGAGGCTATATACAGGTGGTACCGGTACAGAGTCAATGTGAAGGCTATATACAGGTGGTACCGGTACAGAGTCAATGTGGAGGCTATATACAGGTGGTACCAGTACAGAGTCAATGTGGAGGCTATATACAGGGGGTACCGGTACAGAGTCAATGTGGAGGCTATATACAGGTGGTACCGGTACAGAGTCAATGTGGAGGCTATATACAGGTGGTACCAGTACAGAGTCAATGTGGAGGTTATATACAGGTGGTACCGGTACAGAGTCAATGTGGAGGCTATATACAGGTGGTACCGGTACAGAGTCAATGTGGAAGCTATATACAGGTGGTACCGGTACAGAGTCAATGTGGAGGCTATATACAGGTGGTACCGGTACAGAGTCAATGTGGAGGCTATATACAGGTGGGTACCGGTACAGAGTCAATGTGGAGCCTCTATACAGGTGGTACCGGTGCAGAGTCAATGTGGAGGCTATATACAGGTGGGTTCCGGTACAGAGTCAATGTGGAGGCTATATACAGGTGGTACCGGTACAGAGTCAATGTGGAGGTTATATACAGGTGGTACCGGTACAGAGTCACTGTGGAGGCTATATACAGGTGGTACCGGTACAGAGTCAATGTGGAGGCTATATACAGGTGGGTTCCGGTACAGAGTCAATGTGGAGGCTATATACAGGTGGTACCGGTACAGAGTCAATGTGGAGGCTATATACAGGTGGTACCGGTACAGAGTCAATGTGGAGGCTATATACAGGTGGTACCGGTACAGAGTCAATGTGGAGGTATATACAGGTGGTACCGGTACAGAGTCAATGTGGAGGTTATATACAGGTGGTACCGGTACAGAGTCAATGTGGAGGCTATATACAGGTGGTACCGGTACAGAGTCAATGTGGAGGCTATATACAGGTGGTACCGGTACAGAGTCAATGTGGAGGCTATATACAGGTGGTACCGGTACAGAGTCAATGTGGAGGCTATATACAGGTGGGTTCCGGTACAGAGTCAATGTGGAGGCTACATACAGGTGGTACCAGTACAGAGTCAATGTGGAGGCTATATACAGGTGGGTTCCGGTACAGAGTCAATGTGGAGGCTATATACAGGTGGTACCCATACAGAGTCAATGTGGAGGCTATATACAGGTGGTACCGGTACAGAGTCAATGTGGAGGCTATATACAGGTGGTACCGGTACAGAGTCAATGTGGAGGCTATATACAGGTGGGTACCGGTACAGAGTCAATGTGGAGGCTATATACAGGGGGTACCGGTACAGAGTCAATGTGGAGGCTATATACAGGGGGTTCCGGTACAGAGTCAATGTGGAGGCTATATACAGGGGGTTCCGGTACAGAGTCAATGTGGAGGCTATATACAGGGGGTACCGGTACAGAGTCAATGTGGAGGCTAATATACAGGTGGTTCCGGTACAGAGTCAATGTGGAGGCTATATACAGGGGGTACCGGTACAGAGTCAATTGGAGGCTATATACAGGTGGTACCGGTACAGAGTCAATGTGGAGGCTATATACAGGTGGTACCGGTACAGAGTCAATGTGGAGGCTATATACAGGTGGTACCGGTACAGAGTCAATGTGGAGGCTATATACAGGTGGTACCGGTACAGAGTCAATGTGGAGCCTATATACAGGTGGTACCGGTACAGAGTCAATGTGGAGGCTATATACAGGTGGGTTCCGGTACAGAGTCAATGTGGAGGCTATATACAGGTGGTAGTCCGGTAACGAGTCAATGTGGGAGGCTATATACAGGTGGGTTCCGGTACAGAGTCAATGTGGAGGCTATATACAGGTAGGTCCGGTACAGATTCAATGTGGAGGTTGTATACAGGTGGTACCGGTACAGAGTCACTGTGGAGGCTATATACAGGTGGTACCGGTACAGAGTCAATGTGGAGGCTATATACCAGGTGGGTTCCGGTACAGAGTCAATGTGGAGGCTATATACAGGTGGTACCGGTACAGAGTCAATGTGGAGGCTATATACAGGTGGTACCGGTACAGAGTCAATGTGGAGGCTATATACAGGTGGTACGGTACAGAGTCAATGTGGAGTTTATATACAGGTGGTACCGTAGGTTGGGGTATACAGGTTGGTACCGGTACAGAGTCAATGTGGAGGTTATATACAGGTGGTACCGGTACAGAGTCAATGTGGAGGCTATATACAGGTGGTACGGTTACAGAGTCAATGTGGAGGCTATATTACAGGTGGTACCGGTACAGAGTCAATGTGGAGGCTATATACAGGGTGGTACCGCGTACAGGAGTCAAATGTGGAGGCTATATACAGGTGGGTTCGCGGTACAGAGTCAATGTGGGAGGCTACATACAAGGTGGTACCAGTACAGAGTCAATGTGGAGGCCTATATACAGGTGGTTCCGGTACAGAGTCAATGTGGAGGCGTATATACAGGTGGTACCCATACAGAGTCAATGTGGAGGCTATATACAGGTGGTACCGGGTACCAGGAGTCAAGTTGGAGGCTAATATACAGGTGGTACCGGTAACAGAGTCAATGGTGGAGCTATATAACAGGTGGTACCGTACAGAGCATGTGGAGGGTACATAGGGGGTACCGGTACAGAGGTCAATGTGGAGGCTATATACAGGGTGGTTACGGTACAGAGTCGAATGTGGAGGCTATTATACAGGGGGTTCCGGTACAGAGTCAATGTGGAGGCTATATACAGGGTGGTACCGGTACAGAGTCAATGTGGAGGCTATATACAGGTGGTTCCGGTACAGAGTCAATGTGGAGGCTATATACAGGGGGTGGTACGGTACAGAGTCAATGTGGAGGCTATATACAGGTGGTACCGGTACAGAGTCAATGTGGAGGCTATATACAGGTGGTACCGGTACAGAGTCAATGTGGAGGCTATATACAGGGGGTACCGGTACAGAGTCAAATGGGAGGCTATATACAGGGGGTACCGGTACAGAGTCAATGTGGAGGCTATACAGATGGTACCGGTACAGAGTCAATGTGGAGGCTATATACAGGGGTACCGGTACAGAGTCAATGTGGAGGTTATATACAGGTGGTACGGTACAGAGTCAATGTGGAGGCTATATACAGGTGGTACCGGTACAGAGTCAATGTGGAGGCTATATACAGGTGGTACCGGTACAGAGTCAATGTGGAGGCTATATACAGGTGGTACCGGTACAGAGTCAATGTGGAGGCTATATACAGGTGGTACCGGTACAGAGTCAATGTGGAGGCTATATACAGGTGGGTACCGGTACAGAGTCAATGTGGAGGCTATATACAGGTGGGTTCCGGTACAGAGTCAATGTGGAGGCTATATACAGGGGGTACCGGTACAGAGTCAATGTGGAGGCTATATACAGGGGGTTCCGGTACAGAGTCAATGTGGAGGCTATATACAGGGGGTACCGGTACAGAGTCAATGTGGAGGCTATATACAGGTGGTACGGTACAGAGTCAATGTGGAGGCTATATACAGGTGGTACGGTACAGAGTCAATGTGGAGGCTATATACAGGTGGTACCGGTACAGAGTCAATGTGGAGGCTATATACAGGTGGTACCGGTACAGAGTCAATGTGGAGGCTATATACAGGGTGGTACCGGTACAGAGTCAATGTGGAGGCTATATACAGGTGGTACGGTACAGAGTCAATGTGGAGGCTATATACAGGTGGTACCGGTACAGAGTCAATGTGGAGGCTATATACAGGTGGGTACCGGTACAGAGTCAATGTGGGAGGTTATATACAGGTGGTACGGTACAGAGTCAATGTGGAGGCTATATACAGGTGTACGGTACAGAGTCAATGTGGAGGCTATATACAGGGTGGTACCGGTACAGAGTCAATGTGGAGGCTATATACAGTGGGTACCGGTACAGAGTCAATGTGGAGGCTATATACAGGGTGGGTACCGGTACAGAGTCAATGTGGAGGCTATATACAGGGGGGTACCAGGTACAGAGTCAATGTGGAGGCTATATACAGGGGGTTCCGGTACAGAGTCAATGTGGAGGCTATATACAGGGGGGGTACCGTACAGAGTCAATGTGGAGGCTATATACAGGGGGTACCGGTACAGAGTCAATGTGGAGGCTATATACAGGGGGTACCGGTACAGAGTCAATGTGGAGGCTATATACAGGGGGTACCGGTACAGAGTCAATGTGGAGGCTATATACAGGGTGGGGGGTACCGGTACAGAGTCAATGTGGAGGCTATATACAGGGGGTACGGTACAGAGTCAATGTGGAGGCTATATACAGGGGGTACCGGTACAGAGTCAATGTGGAGGCTATATACAGGGGGGCGAGGGATGTGGGGGCAGGGGGGTACCGGTACAGAGTCAATGTGGAGGCTATATACAGTGGTACCGGTACAGAGTCAATGTGGAGGCTATATACAGGTGGTACCGGTACAGAGTCAATGTGGAGGCTATATACAGGGGGTACCGGTACAGAGTCAATGTGGAGGCTATATACAGGGTGGTACCGGTACAGAGTCAATGTGGAGGCTATATACAGGTGGTACGGTACAGAGTCAATGTGGAGGCTATATACAGGTGGTACGGTACAGAGTCAATGTGGAGGCTATATACAGGTGGGTACGGTACAGAGTCAATGTGGAGGCTATATACAGGGGTACCGGTACAGAGTCAATGTGGAGGCTATATACAGGTGGGTTACGGTACAGAGTCAATGTGGAGGCTATATACAGTGGGGTACCGGTACAGAGTCAATGTGGAGGCTATATACAGGTGGTACCGGTACAGAGTCAATGTGGAGGCTATACAGGGGGTACCGGTACAGAGTCAATGTGGAGGCTATATACAGGGGGTACCGGTACAGAGTCAATGTGGAGGCTATATACAGGGTGGTACCGGTACAGAGTCAATGTGGAGGCTATATACAGGTGGTAGCGGTACAGAGTCAATGTGGAGGCTATATACAGGTGGTAGGTACAGAGTCAATGTGGAGGCTATATACAGGTGGTACCGGTACAGAGTCAATGTGGAGGCTATATACAGGGGTACCGGTACAGAGTCAATGTGGGAGGCTATATACAGGTGGTACCGGTACAGAGTCAATGTGGAGGCTATATACAGGTGGGTACCGTGTACAGAGTCAATGTGGAGGCTATATACAGGTGGGGTACCGGTACAGAGTCAATGTGGAGGCTATATACAGGTGGGTACCGGTACAGAGTCAATGTGGAGGCTACATACAGGGGGTACCGGTACAGAGTCAATGTGGAGGCTATATACAGGTGGGTTCCGGTACAGAGTCAATGTGGAGGCTATATACAGGTGGTACCGGTACAGAGTCAATGTGGAGGCTATATACAGGGGGTACCGGTACAGAGTCAATGTGGAGGCTATATACAGGTGGTACCGGTACAGAGTCAATGTGGAGGCTATATACAGGTGGTACCGGTACAGAGTCAATGTGGAGGCTATATACAGGGGCGGGTCGGGGGGCTATATGGGGGTACCGGTACAGAGTCAATGTGGAGGCTATATACAGGGGGTCCGGTACAGAGTCAATGTGGGCTATATACAGGGGGGGGTTCCGGTACAGAGTCAATGTGGAGCTAATACAGGGGGTACCGGTACAGAGTCAATGTGGAGGCTATATACAGGTGGTTACGGTACAGAGTCAATGTGGAGGCTATATACAGTGGGGTACGGTACAGAGTCAATGTGGAGGCTATATACAGTGGTACCGGTACAGAGTCAATGTGGAGGCTATATACAGGTGGTACCGGTACAGAGTCAATGTGGACGCTATATACAGGTGGTACCAGTACAGAGTCAATGTGGAGGCTATATACAGGTGTACCGGTACAGAGTCAATGTGGAGGCTATATACAGTTGTTACGGTACAGAGTCAATGTGGAGGCTATATACAGGTGGGTTCCGGTACAGAGTCAATGTGGAGGCTATATACAGGTGGTACCGGTACAGAGTCAATGTGGAGGTTATATACAGGTGGTACCGGTACAGAGTCACTGTGGAGGCTATATACAGGTGGTACCGGTACAGAGTCAATGTGGAGGCTATATACAGGTGGGGGTTCGGTAGAGTCAATGTGGAGGCTATATACAGGTGGTACCGGTACAGAGTCAATGTGGAGGCTATATACAGGTGGTACCGGTACAGAGTCAATGTGGAGGCTATATACAAGTGGTACCGTACAGAGTCAATGTGGAGGCTAATACAGGGGTACCGGTACAGAGTCAATGTGGAGGCTATATACAGGTGGGTACCAGTACAGAGTCAATGTGGAGGCTATATACAGGGGGTACCGGTACAGAGTCAATGTGGAGGCTATATACAGGTGGTACCGGTACAGAGTCAATGTGGAGGCTATATACAGGTGGTACCAGTACAGAGTCAATGTGGAGGCTATATACAGGTGGTACGGTACAGAGTCAATGTGGAGGCTATATACAGGTGGTACCGGTACAGAGTCAATGTGGAGGCTATATACAGGGTGGTACCGGTACAGAGTCAATGTGGAGGCTATATACAGGTGGTACCGGTACAGAGTCAATGTGGAGGCTATATACAGGTGGTACCGTACAGAGTCAATGTGGAGGCTATATAACAGGGTGGTACCGGTACAGAGTCAATGTGGAGGCTTATACAGGTGGGTTCCGGTACAGAGTCAATGTGGAGGCTATATACAGGTGGTACCGGTACAGAGTCAATGTGGAGGCTATATACAGGTGGTACCGGTACAGAGTCACTGTGGAGGCTATATACAGGTGGGGTACCGGTACAGAGTCAATGTGGAGGCTATATACAGGTGGGTACCGGTACAGAGTCAATGTGGAGGCTATATACAGGTGGGGTACCGGTACAGAGTCAATGTGGAGGCTATATACAGGTGGTACCGGTACAGAGTCAATGTGGAGGCTATATACAGGGGTTACCGGTACAGAGTCAATGTGGAGGTTATAACACGGGGGGTACCGGTACAGAGTCAATGTGGAGGTTATATACAGGGGTACCGGTACAGAGTCAATGTGGAGGCTATATACAGGTGGGTACCGGTACAGAGTCAATGTGGAGGCTATATACAGGTGGTACCGGTACAGAGTCATGTGGAGGCTATATACAGGTGGTACGGTACAGAGTCAATGTGGAGGCTATATACAGGTGGTACCGTACAGAGTCAATGTGGAGGCTACATACAGGTGGTACAGTACAGAGTCAATGTGGAGGCTATATACAGGTGGGTTTCGGTAGGTACAGAGTCAATGTGGAGGCTATATACAGGTTGGGTGGTACGGGTACAGTCAATGTGGAGGCTATATACAGGTGGTACCGGTACAGAGTCAATGTGGAGGCTATATACAGGTGGTACCGGTACAGAGTCAATGTGGAGGCTATATACAGGTGGGTACCGGTACAGAGTCAATGTGGAGGCTATATACAGGGGGGTACCGGTACAGAGTCAATGTGAGGCTATATACAAGGGGGTTCCGGTACAGAGCAATGTGGAGGTATATACAGGGGGGGGGGTACCGTACAGAGTCAATGTGGAGGCTATATACAGGTGGTACCGGTACAGAGTCAATGTGGGAGGCTATATACAGGTGGTACCGGTACAGAGTCAATGTGGAGGCTATATACAGGTGGGGTACCGGACAGAGTCAATGTGGAGGCTAAATACAGGGGGTTCCGGTACAGATTAGAGTCAATGTGGAGGCTATTACAGGTGGAGGTACCGGTACAGAGTCAATGTGGAGGCTATATACAGGTGGTACCGGTACAGAGTCAATGTGGAGGCTATTACAGGTGGTACGGTACAGAGTCATGTGGAGGCTATTACAGGTGGTACGGGTACAGAGTCAATGTGGAGGCTATATACAGGTGGTACTGGTACAGAGTCAATGTGGAGGCTATATAAGGTGGTAACGGTACAGAGTCATGTGGAGGCTTATACATGGGTGGTTACGGTACAGAGTCAATGTGGAGGTATATACAAGTGGTACCGGTACAGCGTCAATGTGGAGGCTATATACAGGTGGTACCGGTAAGAGTCAATGTGGAGGCTATATCAGGGTGGTACGGTACAGAGTCATGTGGAGGCTATATACAGGT
>NW_022261978.1:6748603-6809833 GCF_002021735.2 Oncorhynchus kisutch | reverse complement strand
AAAAATCCATTCAGGAAGTTTTTTGGGGGGGGGATTTTGTAGTTTTCTATTCAATGCCATTACAGTATCCATTGATTTAGGACTCAATTTGCAGATCCTATGTCTTCCCCTAGATGTCAACAGTCTTTAGAAATCGTTCAGGCTTGTATTTTAAAATGAGGGAGTAAGACCAGTCTGAATGAGTGGACACTACCGTGTCGCAGAGCTTTTTCATGCACAATCCCGAGAGAGCGCATTTCTTGTTTACTTTTATATTGACAATGTTATTGTCGGTTGAAAATGTATAGATCATTTAGGCCAAAAACAACCTGAGGATTGATATAAACATCGTTTGACATGTTTCTATGTACTTTAAGGATATCATTTTTTGTCTGCCTGTTTTGACTGCGTTTGAGCCTGTGGATTACTGAAGAAACGTGCGAACAAAACTGAGGTTTTTGGATGTAAAGAGACTTTATTGAACAAAATGAACATTTATTGAGTAAATGAATGTCTTCTGATTGCCACCATATGAAGATCATCAAAGGTAAGGGATTATTTTATCTCCATTTCTGAGTTTTGTAACGCTTCTGCTTGGCTGGTTACTGTTTGGAATAATTTGTCAACTGGGCTATGATCTAGGCTAGGTATGTTCTGGGCTAGGTATGCTTTTGCCGAAAAGCATTTTAGAAATCTGACACCGTGGTTGGATTAACAGGACAATTTCCCTTTGTGCAACATTTGTACAAACAAATAATGAGGGATCTCCCTTAAAGATTAACTTCTGTTAATCCAGCCGCTGTGTCAAATTTCAAAAAGGCTTTACGGTGAAAGCATACCATGTGATTATCTGAGGACAGCGCCCCGTGTAAAAAAAAAGCATACAATCATTACCAGCCAAGTCGAGGAGTCACTAAAGTCAGAAATAGCGATAAAATGAATCACTTACCTTTGATGATCTTCATATGGTTGCACTCAGAGACTCCCAGTTACACTTATAATTAATCCTCAGGTTGTTAATTGTATTTATAATCAATAATATTTAAACCGGACAAAGACTGTTGACATCTAGTGGAAGCCATAGGAACTGCAATATGATTCCTAACCATTGGATTCTCTATTGGTATGAGTTGAAAAAACAGCCACATGAAAACAATTCCACTTCCTGGATGAATTTGTCTCAGGTTTTCGCCTGTCATATCAGTTCTGTTATTCTCATAGGCATATTATTTTAAACGTTTTGGAAACTTTAGAGTGTTTTCTATCCGAATCTACTAATATATGCATATGCGAAATTCTGGGCCTGAGTAACAAGGCATTTACTTGGGCACGCTTTTCATCCGGAGGTGAAAATACTGCCCCCTACCCAGAGAGGTTAACAGCAGGGAGATAGGTATCCTAAGGGGCGGCAGTAGCCTAGTGGTTAGAGCATTGGGACAATAACCGAATGGTTGCTAGATCGAATCCCCAGAGCTGGAAGAAAAACATATATGTCGTTCTGCCTCTGAACAAGGCAGTTAACCCCACTGTTCCTAGGGCATCATGGTAAATCAAATTTGTTTTTAATTAACTGACTTGTCCAGTTAAATAAAGGTTCAATAAAAATCTATTAAAAAACAGCCTGATCCAGGTATCTTTATACTGTATATTACAACAGTGTCACTAACTGATAAATGCCTCAGCAAGTCTTTAAAAGGAAATGTACACAATCTGTAATGGCTCTGTGATGCCAGACGCTGGGAGATGAGAAGTAAGTACAGGGTATGAATATTTAATGGATTAACAGACACGAAAAACAGGAACAGCGTCTGGACAGGAGAAACAAAACAACATCAATGCAGACGCGGAAAATTAACTGGAGGGGGTGACAGATATAGGGTAGATAATCAATGCCGTGATGGAGTCCAGGTGAGTCCGATGAAGCGCTGGGGCGCGTAACGATGGGAGAGGTGTGAGTAATGATGAGCCGTCTGGCAACCTCGAGCGTCAGAGAGGGGGAGCAGGAGCAGACGTGACAAAATCATTGGTAAACTCATCAGAAAACTTGATAGTGGAATTTCCATCAGTCCTGGAAGAAAGAAAATAAACATATACTTAGTTTTCACTATGCTACATCTTAATTAGTGCTAAAAGTCTTCATCTTAATCTAATAATTAGTGCTAAAAGTCTTCATCTTAATCTAATAATTAGTGCTAAAAGTCTTCATCTTAATCGAGTTTATTGCATCTTGGGCAAGAAGTCTTGATGAAACCATGTGTAAACAGAATCATACTTCAGACACTTCAGATGATACAGTGTCCCATTAACAGAATCATACTTCAGACACTTCAGATGATACAGTGTCCCATTAAACAGAATCATACTTCAGACACTTCAGATGATACAGTGTCCCATTAAGTAGAATAGGCACCTTCTAAAGTAAACAATCCCAGCTCCTTTCTTGTAATCTAATCATTTTGAACCTGTTGCATTGACATGCAGAACCAGTCCACAGATTGGACAAATCAAATCAAATCAAATCAAATTTATTTATATAGCCCTTCGTACATCAGCTGATATCTCAAAGTGCTGTACAGAAACCCAGCCTAAAACCCCAAACAGCAAGCAATGCAGGTGTAGACACACCTACTCATTCAAGGGTTTTTCTTTATTTTACTATTTTCAACATTATAAAATAACAGTGAAGACATCAAAACTATGAATATAACACATATGGAATCATGTAGTAACTAAAAAGTTTTAAACAAACCAAAATATAATCTATGTTTTAGATTCTTCAAAGTAGCCCCCCGTTGCCTTCATGACAGCTTTGCACACTCTTGGCATTCTCTAAACCAGCTTCACCTCGAATGCTTTTCCAAAAGTCTTGAAGGAGTTCCCACATATGCTGAGCATATGTTGGCTGCTTTTCGTTCACTATGCAGTCCAACTCATCCCAAACCATGTATATTGGGTTTGAGGTCGGGTGATTGTGGAGGCCAGGTCATCGGATGCAGCACTCTGTCACTTTCCTTCTTGGTAAAACAGCCCTTACACAGCCTGGAGGTGTGTTGGGTCATTGTCCTGTTGAAAAACAAATGATAGTCCCACTAAGTGCAAACCAGATTGGATGGCGTATCGCTGCAGAATGCTGTGGTAGCCATGCTGGTTAAGTGTGCCTTGAATTCTAAATAAAACACAGACCGTGTCACCAGCAAAGCACCCCCACACCATTACACCTCCTCCTCCATGCTTCACGGTGGGAACCACACATGCGGAGATCATCAGTTCACCTACTCTGTGTCTCACAACGACACGGCGGTTGGAACCAAAAAACTCACATTTGGACTCATCAGACCAAAGGGCAAATTTTCATCGGTTTAATGACTATTTCTTGTGTTTCTTGGTGGCAAGCAAATCTCTTCTTATTATTGGAGTCATTTAGTAGTGGTTTCTTTGCAGTAATTTGACCATGAAGGCCTGATTCATGCAGTCTCCTCTGAACA
Source organism: Oncorhynchus kisutch (assembly GCF_002021735.2). Classification (NCBI taxonomy): domain Eukaryota; kingdom Metazoa; phylum Chordata; class Actinopteri; order Salmoniformes; family Salmonidae; genus Oncorhynchus; species Oncorhynchus kisutch. The sequence continues at coordinate 6,806,369 of NW_022261978.1, read as the reverse complement.
GTTGATGTTGAGATGAGTCTGTTATTTGAACTCTGTGAAGCATTTAATTGGGCTGCAATCGCTGAGGCTGGTAACTATAATACTGATCCTCTGCAGCAGAGGTGACTCTGGGTCTTCCTTTCCTGTGGCGGTCCTCATGAGAGACAGTTTCATCATAGTGCTTGATGTTTGTTGTGACTGCACTTGATGAAACTTTTAAAGTTCTTGAAATGTTCCACATTGACTGACATTCATGGCTAAAAGTAAGTTCTTGAAATGTTCCACATTGACTGACCTTCATGGCTTAAAGTAAGTTCTTGAAATGTTCCACATTGACTGACCTTCACGGCTTAAAGTAATGATGGACTGACGTTTCTCTTTGTTTATTTGAGCTGTTCTTGCCATAATGTGGACTTGGTCTTTACCAAATAAGGCTATATTCTGTATACCACCCCTGCCTCTTCAAATGAACTTTTAACAAAGCAAACCTGTTAATTGAAATGCATTCCAGGTGACTACCTCATGAAGCTGTTTGAGATAATGCCAAGAGTGTGCAAAGCTGTCATCAACGCAAGGGCGGCTACTTAAATTTATTTTACACTTTTTGGTTACTACATGATTCCATATGTGTTATTTGATAGTAGAAAATAGTTCAAATAAAGAAAACCCTTGAATGAGTAGGCGTGTCCTAACTTTTGACTTGTACTGTCTACTCTTTCTGTCCCAAATGTCCCTTACAGCCTGTTTGAGTTCAGTGAGTTCTGTTCATTTTCACTGGCAGCTTATCTATTTGTCCACAGGAAGCTTATCTTTAACACCAAACAACAGATGACAGCCTCTAATATGATGAGTCTCAATTCCTCTTTTCCTCGTATGACCTTGTATTCAAAACACTTCAAAATACTAAGACACCACATTATTAAAGTGCTCTCTGAAAGCCACTAACAACATATTACATTAACAAATCTCTAGTAACACATTATACTCTACATACATTGTTACATCATCACATCTCTAGTAAACCATTATACTCTACATACATTGTTACATCATCACATCTCTAGTAAACCATCATACTCTACATACATTGTTACATCATCACATCTCTAGTAAACCATTATACTCTACATACATATTTACATCATCACATCTCTAGTACCACATTATACTCTACATACATTGTTACATCATCACATCTCTAGTAAACCATTATACTCCACATACATTGTTACATCATCACATCTCTAGTAACACATTATACTCTACCTACATTGTTACATCATCACATCTCTAGTAAACCATTATACTCTACATACATTGTTACATCATCACATCTCTAGTAAACCATTATACTCTACATACATTGTTACATCATCACATCTCTAGTAAACCATTATACTCTACATACATTGTTACATCATCACATCTCTAGTACCTGAGTATAATATTCATACAGTATATTTGGTAATAGTACTCTCTCTTTTCATATCTTCACATCATGCAGAATCCCTATATAATGTTAAAAACTCAGCTCACAGATTTGGTTGGGGTATTAATTCAGACAACACACCTCTTTCAAACCAGTGGACAGAACTGGTTGAGTATTCATTCAAACACACACCTCTTTCAAACCAGTGTACAGAACTGGTTGGGGTATTCATTCAGACACACACCTCTTTCAAAACCAGTGGACAGAACTGGTTGGGGTATTCATTCATACACACAAACACCTCTTTCAAACCAGTGGACAGAACTGGTTGGGGTATTCATTCATACACACACCTCTTTCAAACCAGTGGACAGAACTGGTTGGGTAGTCATTCAGATACCACCATCTTTCCAACCAGTGGACAGAACTGGTTGGGGTATTCATTCAGATACACACCTCTTTCAAACCAGTGGACAGAACTGGTTGGGGTATTCATTCATACACACACCTCTTTCAAATCTGTGGACAGAACTGGGTTGGGGTATTCATTCATACACACACCTCTTTCAAACCAGTGGACAGTACTGGTGGTGTATTCATTCAGATACACACCTCTTTCAAAAACCAGTGGACAGAACTGGTTTGGGGTATTCATTCAGACACACACCTCTTTCCAACCAGTGGCTGGAACTGGTTGGGGTATTCCTTCAGACACACACCTCTTTCAAACCAGTGGACAGAAGTGGTTGGGGTATTCATTCATACACCCACTCTTTCAAACCAGTGGACAGAACTGGTTGAGTTATTCATTCAATACACACACCTATTTCAAACCAATATTAATACCCCTGAAAGCTCTCATTCCCTCAGTACAAATAATCTCTTATTATCCCAAATTCAATACTTCAGCTTACCAATTATTTTCCAAATATCGATGTGTTAATATCCACATTTCATCTCTTAATATCCAATGTCAAATCATCTTAACCTGTCATTTATCACACTCTATCCACATTCCCTTAGTACTATTCCCCAACACACCCAGGAATCCCCCTCGGGTTACTCCTTATGCATCTTCAACCATTCTCTTGTCGTTACCTACCTTCTGCGGTTTCCTCTACAGTCTCTATAGTCCTTTAGTATCTATAGTCCCTCAGTATCGATAGTCTCAATAGTCTATAGAAACATAAATGCTTAGTCTCAGTGGATTCCTTAGTAGCTATTGTCCCTATAGTCTCTTTAGTATCTATAGTCCCTCAGTATCGATAGTCTCAATAGTCTATAGAAACATAAATGCTTTAGTCTCAGTGGTTGCCTTAGTAGCTATTGTCCCTATAGTCTCTTTAGTATCTATTGTCACTAAGGCATCTTCAGTCCCTTTGAATCCATATTCTCAATAGTCTATATAACATAAATGCTATAGTCTTTATGGACTCTATTAACTCTGCCCATACATACATATGTACAGTATGTAGTGATGTCTCAAGCTAAAGCAGTCAATCAATCAATCAATCAATCAACAGAACTCACCATCAAAGTGTGATTAGAGAATCTGAACCCAGGTTGGCACTGGCAGTGGTAGCTCCCGAAGGTGTTGAGGCAACTGGTGTTGCTGCCACAAACCTGAGGTGTCTCCTGGCACTCATCGAGGTCTGAAGAGAGAAGGAAACATGTTGATAGGGCAGTGACTCCATAACTTCTCCTCCAGTGACTCCCTAACCTCTCCTCCAGTGACACCCTAACCTCTCCTCCAGTGACCCCTAACCTCTCCTCCAGTGATTCCCCAACCTCTCATCCAGTGACTCCCTAACCTCTCATTCAGTGATTCCTTAACCTCTCCTTCCAGTGACTCCCTAACCTCTCCTCCAGTGATTCCCTAACCTCTCTTCCAGTGATTCCCTAATCTCTCTTCAAGTGATTACCTAACCTCTCCTCCAGTGATTCCCTAACCTCTCCCCAGTGATTCCCTAACCTCTCCCCCAGTGATTCCCTAACCTCTCCTCCAGTGATTCCCTAACCTCTCCTCCAGTGATTCCCTAACCTCTCCTCCAGTGATTCCCTAACCTCTCCTCCAGTGATTCCTAACCTCTCACCCAGTGATTCCCTAACCTCTCCCCCAGTGATTCCCTAACCTTTCCCCCAGTGATTCCCTAACCTCTCCTTATCCTCTCCACGTATTTGATGTAACTAATGTAGCTGATTTAACAAATGAAAGGCTTGATGATCAGGTGACCATTAGAATCAGCTGTGCTAGTTGTGGAATACTTCAAAGAAGAGGACTTTCTGTTTTTCTAGAGGAGAAGTTGGGGAATCACCGCTCTACAAATATGGCACAGAACAGAGAAGATAATGCAAAGTAACGTTTTGTTTCCTTGACATGTAGGATTCACACATACAGACAAGCACACAAACACGCACAGACAATCTAAACTGAGACCTGAGCCTCTCACTCGGCTGTTGCTGTTTCCTCTACATGAATATGTAAATACACATAATCACATTGACACAACTTACATAGAATAATATCATGGTTTTTGTACAGTAGCTGATAACGTGGCATTCATAGCTGTTGCTGTCGCTACACTCATTGATGTCTACAAGAGGACCAGAGATAAATACAGAGATAATGAGAGAAAGAAAGAGAGAGACAGAGACAAAGAGAGAGGGTAAGAGAGAGAGAATGGGGAGAGGGGGAGAGGGAGATAGGAAGAGAGATATAGGGAGAGAGGGGGGAGAGAGAGAGAGAGAGAGAGAGAGAGAGAGGGTAAGAGAGAGAGAATGGGGAGAGGGGGAGAGGGAGATAGGAAGAGAGATATAGGGAGAGAGGAGGGAGAGAGAGAGAGAGAGGGTAAGACTGAGAGAATGGGGAGAGGGGAGAGGGAGATAGGAAGAGAGATATAGGGAGAGAGGGGGAGAGAGAGAGAGAGAGAAGGGGTGTAGGAAAGAGGGTTTCACTCTGTTTTGTCCTTGATCATACACAAAATATACACAGTATGTAGTGATGTTTCCAGCTGAAGCAGTCAATCATTCATTCAAGAGAAGACAAACATACAATGATGCCCTCATGTTGGACTAACCTTCACAGTGCCCAGCATAAGCAGAGAATTTGAAACCAGGTTTGCATTGGCAGTTGAAGCTCCCGATGGTGTTGAGGCAAATGGTGTTGCTGGTACAAAGCTGTACTTTCCCCTGACACTCATCGAGGTCTGTAGAGAGATGGAAACATGGTGATAGCGCAGTGAATCCATAACCTGTCCTCCAGTGATTACAAAATCTCTCCTCCAGTGATAACCTCTCCTCCAGTGAATCCTTAACCTCTCCTCCAGTGATAACCTCTCCTCCAGTGAATCCCTAACCTCTCCTCCAGTGACTCCCTAACCTCTCCTCCAGTGAATCCCTAGCCTCTCCTCCAGTGATTCCCTAACCTCTCCTCCAGTGATTCCCTAATCTCTCCTCCAGTGATTCCCTAACCTCTCCTCCAGTGGTTCCATAATCTCTCCTCCAGTGATTCCATAATCTCTCCTCCAGTGAATCCCTAACCTCTCCTCCAGTGATTCCCTAACCTCTCCTCCAGTGATTCCCTAACCTCTCCTCCAGTGATTCAATAACCTCTCCTCCAGTGATTCCATAATCTCTCCTCCAGTGAATCTGTCCTCCAGTGATTCCATAATCTCTCCTCCAGTGAATCCCTTTTTTGATTTATTTTATTTATTTCACCTTGATTTAACCAGGTAGTCTAGTTGAGAACACCTTTATTTAACCAGGTAGGCTAGTTGAGAACACCTTTATTTAAGCAGGTAGGCTAGTTGAGAACACCTTTATTTAACCAGGTAGTCTAGTTGAGAACACCTTTATTTAACCAGGTAGGCTAGTTGAGAACAAGTTCTCATTTGCAACTGCGACCTGGCCAAGATAAAGCATAGCAGTGTGAGCAGACAACACAGAGTTACACATGGAGTAAACAATTTACAAGTCAATAACACAGTAGAAAACAAAGGGGGAGTCTATATACAATGTGTGCAAAAGGCATGAGGAGGTAGGCGAATAATAACAATTTTGCAGATTAACACTGGAGTGATAAATGATCAGATGGTCATGTACAGGTAGAGATATTGGTATGCAAAAGAGCAGAAAAGTAAATAAATAAAAACAGTATGGGGATGAGGTAGGTGAAAATGGGTGGGCTATTTACCAATAGACTATGTACAGCTGCAGCGATCGGTTAGCTGCTCAGATAGCTGATGTTTGAAGTTGGTGAGGGAGATAAAAGTCTCCAACTTCAGCGATTTTTGCAATTCGTTCCAGTCACAGGCAGCAGAGTACTGGAACGAAAGGCGGCCAAATGAGGTGTTTGCTTTAGGGATGATCAGTGAGATATACCTGCTGGAGCGCGTGCTACGGATGGGTGTTGCCATTGCGACCAGTGAGCTGAGATAAGGCGGAGCTTTACCTCCCTAACCTCTCCTCCAGTGATTCCATAATCCCTCCTCCAGTGAATCCCTAACCTCTCCTCCAGTGATTCCATAATCTCTCCTCCAGGACCTCAAGACAGTGTGTATTCCAGAACTGACACAGCTAATTTAACACAATTTATATAGAATAATATCATTATTCCCTGACCCCCCCCCCCCCCCCCCCCCCCCGCACACCCACACACAGTTGATGATCATTAACATGGTCTACAAACTCTCAGTACTGCACAGATAAGACCAAGTAATGGTTTGTTACCTTGACATGTAATATTCACGTACACACACACACACACTATAATCCTCACCCTTACACTCCCCAGTGAGAGCAGTAAACTGGACAGTCGTTGTGGATCTGAACCCAGGTAGACACTGACAGTAGAAGCTCCCCTGTGTGTTGTAACATGCGGCATTACTTCCACAGGGTGGGTTACTGTCCCACTCTTTACACTCATCCATATCACCACATTGTTGACTCCCTTTGGCTGTGTAGCCCCAGGGACAATATCTGGCCTCTAGGTTCCCCAGCAGACTGAAATTAAGACCTGTGAGGAGACACAGGGAGACAGAGAGAGACAGAGAGAGACAGAGAGACAGAGAGAGACAGAGAGACAGAGAGACAGAGAGACAGAGAGACAGAGAGACAGAGAGAGACAGAGAGACAGAGAGAACAGAGAGAGACAGAGAGACAGAGAGACAGAGAGACAGAGAGAGACACAGAGAGACAGAGAGACAGAGAGACAGAGAGAGAGAAGACAGAGAGACAGAGAGACAGAGAGAGACAGAGAGAGACAGAGAGACAGAGAGACAGAGAGACAGAGAGAGACAGAGAGACAGAGAGACAGAGAGAGACAGAGAGACAGAGAGAGACAGAGAGACAGAGAGACAGAGAGACAGAGAGAGACACAGAGAGACAGAGAGACAGAGAGACAGAGAGACAGAGAGACAGAGAGAGACAGAGAGAGACAGAGAGACAGAGAGACAGAGAGACAGAGAGACAGAGAGAGACAGAGAGACAGAGAGACAGAGAGCACAGAGAGACAGAGAGACAGAGAGACAGAGAGACAGAGAGACAGAGAGACAGAGAGACAGAGAGACAGAGAGACAGAGAGACAGAGAGACAGAGAGACAGAGAGACAGAGAGACAGAGAGACAGAGAGACAGAGAGAGACAGAGAGACAGAGACAGAGACAGAGAGAGACAGAGAGACAGAGAGACAGAGAGAGTTATTATTTGTTCATCCAAGCAAGATCCAAGATGGCGTAGCAGTAAGTCGTCCTGTCGTGTCGTGTCCCTGTATATTTTGTTTATATTTTGTTTATTTTTCGTTTTTTTTTACATATTTTTCGTTTTTTACATAGCTATCCCTTTTTAAAAACATTTTGCTAAACCTAAGCTTCCAAATACGCTGGATCTTCACAACTAGCTATCTAGCTAAAACGCAACCCTGGACGATTACCCCTGGCTAGCGTTTCCACCCACTTAGCTTGAAGCTAGCCCGGCCTGCGCTACCACCGTAGCATACTCCTGAGCTACAATACCCGGGCCCACGACCGGTCTATCGATGTCACCGCATGAAGAGGAATAAACAGACTCACCCCATCGCGACGTCCCCCAAAGGCTAACTCTCTAGCCCTCGCTATCTCCCTGCTTGCTAATTCGGCCTGCTAACTGCTAGCTTGTCCAGCTCCGGTCCGCTAACTGCTACCTTGTCTAGCCCGGGCCTACAAACTGTTAGCTTGTTAGCACAGGCCTGCTAACCGCCTGAATCGCCGCGTCCCAAACGCCCACCGGACCCATATTTACTTTCTATCTCTTTTGACTTTTAATTTGTTTATACCTTCCGGAAACCTGCCTCACCCAATGTGATACGGAATCGCTATTATTTTTTATTTATTTTTAGAACACACTCAAGAACCTCCAGAAGCTAACCAGCTAACTAGCTACAAGCTATTTAGTCATTGTTCGTTTTTTTTAACCTGGATAACACTCGCCAGTCCAGCTTCCCTTCCCCATCCACCGCTGCCCCCTGGACACTGATCTCTTGGCTACATAGCTGATGCACGCTGGACTGTCCATAAATCACGGTACTCCATTCTGCTTGTTTGTTTTATCTGTTGGCCCCGTTGCCTAGTCTACGCCATTTTACCTGCTGTTGTTGTGCTAGCTGATTAGCTGTTGTCTCACCTACTGTTTTAGCTAGCTTTCCCAATTCAACACCTGTGATTACTGTATGCCTCGCTGTATGTCTCTCTCAAATGTCAATATGCCTTGTATACTGTTGTTCAGGTTAGTTATCATTGTTTTAGTTCACAATGGAGCCCCTAGTTCCACTCTTCATACCCCTGATAACTCCTTTGTCCCACCTCCCACACATGCGGTGACCTCACCCATTACTACCAGCATGTCCAGAGATACAACCTCTCTCATCATCACCCAGTGCCTGGGCTTACCTCCGCTGTACCCGCACCCCACCATACCCCTGTCTGCGCATTATGCCCTGAATATATTCTACCATGCCCAGAAACCTGCTCCTCTTATTCTCTGTCCCCAACGCTCTAGGCGACCAGTTTTGATAGCCTTTAGCCGCACCCTCATACTACTCCTTCTCTGTTCCGCGGGTGATGTGGAGGTAAACCCAGGCCCTGCATGTCCCCAGGCACCCTCATTTGTTGACTTCTGTGTTCGAAAAAGCCTTGGTTTCATGCATGTCAACATCAGAAGCCTCCTCCCTAAGTTTGTCTTACTCACTGCTTTAGCACACTCTGCTAACCCTGATGTCCTTGCTGTGTCTGAATCCTGGCTCAGGAAGGCCACCAAAAATTCAGAGATTTCCATACCCAACTATAACATCTTCCGTCAAGATAGAACTGCCAAAGGGGGAGGAGTTGCAGTTTACTGCAGAGATGGCCTGCAAAGTAATGTCATACTTTCCAGGTCCATACCCAAACAGTTCGAACTACTAATTTTGAAAATTACTCTCTCCAGAAATAAGTCTCTCACGGTTGCCGCCTGCTACCGACCCCCCTCAGCTCCCAGCTGTGCCCTGGACACCATTTGTGAATTGATCGCCCCCCATCTAGCTTCAGAGTTTGTTCTGTTAGGTGACCTAAACTGGGATATGCTTAACACCCCGCCAGTCCTACAATCTAAGCTAGATGCCCTCAATCTCACACAAATCATCAAGGAACCCACCAGGTACAACCCTAACTCTGTAAACAAGGGCACCCTCATAGACGTCATCCTGACCAACTGGCCCTCCAAATACACCTCCGCTGTCTTCAACCAGGATCTCAGCGATCACTGCCTCATTGCCTGTATCCGCTACGGAGCCGCAGTCAAACGACCACCCCTCATCACTGTCAAACGCTCCCTAAAACACTTCTGTGAGCAGGCCTTTCTAATCGACCTGGCCCGGGTATTCTGGAAGGACATTGACCTCATCCCGTCAGTTGAGGATGCCTGGTCATTCTTTAAAAGTAACTTCCTCACCATTTTAGATAAGCATGCTCCGTTCAAAAAATGCAGAACTAAGAACAGATACAGCCCTTGGTTCACCCCAGACCTGACTGCCCTCGACCAGCACAAAAACATCCTGTGGCGGACTGCAATAGCATCGAATAGTCCCCGTGATATGCAACTGTTCAGGGAAGTCCGGAACCAATACACGCAGTCAGTCAGGAAAGCTAAGGCCAGCTTCTTCAGGCAGAAGTTTGCATCCTGTAGCTCCAACTCCAAAAAGTTCTGGGACACTGTGAAGTCCATGGAGAACAAGAGCACCTCCTCCCAGCTGCCCACTGCACTGAGGCTAGGTAACACGGTCACCACTGATAAATCCATGATTATCGAAAACTTCAATAAGCATTTCTCAACGGCTGGCCATGCCTTCCGCCTGGCTACTTCAACCTCGGCCAACAGCTCCGCCCCCCCCGCAGCTCCTCGCCCAAGCCTCTCCAGGTTCTCCTTTACCCAAATCCAGATAGCAGATGTTCTGAAAGAGCTGCAAAACCTGGACCCGTACAAATCAGCTGGGCTTGACAATCTGGACCCTCTATTTCTGAAACTATCTGCCACCATTGTCGCAACCCCTATTACCAGCCTGTTCAACCTCTCTTTCATCTCGTCTGAGATCCCCAAGGATTGGAAAGCTGCCGCAGTCATCCCCCTCTTCAAAGGGGGAGACACCCTGGACCCAAACTGTTACAGACCTATATCCATCCTGCCCTGCCTATCTAAGGTCTTCGAAAGCCAAGTCAACAAACAGGTCACTGACCATCTCGAATCCCACCGTACCTTCTCCGCTGTGCAATCTGGTTTCCGAGCCGGTCATGGGTGCACCTCAGCCACACTCAAGGTACTAAACGACATCATAACCGCCATCGATAAAAGACAGTACTGTGCAGCCGTCTTCATCGACCTCGCCAAGGCTTTCGACTCTGTCAATCACCATATTCTTATCGGCAGACTCAGTAGCCTCGGTTTTTCGGATGACTGCCTTGCCTGGTTCACCAATTACTTTGCAGACAGAGTTCAGTGTGTCAAATCGGAGGGCATGCTGTCCGGTCCTCTGGCAGTCTCTATGGGGGTGCCACAGGGTTCAATTCTCGGGCCGACTCTTTTCTCTGTGTATATCAATGATGTTGCTCTTGCTGCGGGCGATTCCCTGATCCACCTCTACGCAGACGACACCATTCTATATACTTTCGGCCCGTCTTTGGACACTGTGCTATCTAACCTCCAAACAAGCTTCAATGCCATACAACACTCCTTCCGTGGCCTCCAACTGCTCTTAAACGCTAGTAAAACCAAATGCATGCTTTTCAACCGGTCGCTGCCTGCACCTGCATGCCCGACTAGCATCACCACCCTGGATGGTTCCGACCTAGAATATGTGGACGTCTATAAGTACCTAGGTGTCTGGCTAGACTGCAAACTCTCCTTCCAGACTCATATCAAACATCTCCAATCGAAAATCAAATCAAGAGTCGGCTTTCTATTCCGCAACAAAGCCTCCTTCACTCAAGCCGCCAAGCTTACCCTAGTAAAACTGACTATCCTACCGATCCTCGACTTCGGCGATGTCATCTACAAAATGGCTTCCAACACTCTACTCAGCAAACTGGATGCAGTCTATCACAGTGCCATCCGTTTTGTCACTAAAGCACCTTATACTACCCACCACTGCGACTTGTATGCTATAGTCGGCTGGCCCTCGCTACATATTCGTCGCCAGACCCACTGGCTCCAGGTCATCTACAAGTCTATGCTAGGTAAAGCTCCGCCTTATCTCAGCTCACTGGTCACGATGGCAACACCCATCCGTAGCACGCGCTCCAGCAGGTGTATCTCACTGATCATCCCTAAAGCCAACACCTCATTTGGCCGCCTTTCGTTCCAGTACTCTGCTGCCTGTGACTGGAACGAATTGCAAAAATCGCTGAAGTTGGAGACTTTTATCTCCCTCACCAACTTCAAACATCAGCTATCTGAGCAGCTAACCGATCGCTGCAGCTGTACATAGTCTATTGGTAAATAGCCCACCCTTTTCACCTACCTCATCCCCGTACTGTTTCTATTTATTTACTTTTCTGCTCTTCTGCACACCAATATCTCTACCTGTACATGACCATCTGATCTTTTATCACTCCAGTGTTAATCTGCAAAATTGTAATTATTTGCCTACCTCCTCATGCCTTTTGCACACATTGTATATAGACCCCCCCTTCGTTTTCTACTGACTTGTTAATTGTTTACTCCATGTGTAACTCTTTGTTGTATGCTCACACTGCTATGCTTTATCTTGGCCAGGTCGCAGTTGCAAATGAGAACTTGTTCTCAACTAGCCTACCTGGTTAAATAAAGGTGAAATAAAATAAAAAATAAAAATCCCAAATGGCACTCTGTTCCAGAGAACACAGAGTGAGTCCTTTTAACATGTATAGGTATCACTATCACTGAACACAGTGAGTCCATGTAACATGTATAGATATCACTATCACTGAACACAGTGAGTCCATGTAACATGTATAGGTATCACTATCACTGAACACAGTGAGTCCATGTAACATGTATAGATATCACTATCACTGAACACAGTGAGTCCATGTAACATGTATAGATATCACTATCACAGAACACATAACGAGTCCATGTAACATGTATAAGTATCACTATCACTGAACACAGTGAGTCCATGTAACATGTATAGATATCACTATCACTGAACACAATGAGTCCATGTAACATGTATAGATATCACTATCACTGAACACATAACGAATCCTTCACAGAGTGAGTCCTTCCAAATTGTTATGTGACTTGTTGAGCACATTCTGTCTGTCTGTCTGTCTGTCTGTCTGTCTGTCTGTCTGTCTGTCTGTCTGTCTGTCTGTCTGTCTGTCTGTCTGTCTGTCTGTCTGTCTGTCTGTCTGTCTGTCTGTCTGTCTGTCTGTCTGTCTGTCTGTCTGTCTGTCTGTCTGTCTGTCTGTCTGTCTGTCTGTCTGAAATATGTGTCTCTAATATGGTCATACATTGGGCAGGAGGTTAGGAAGTGCAGCTCAGTTTCCACCTAATTTTGTGGGCAGTGTGCACATAGCCTGTCTTCTTTTGAGAGCCAGGTCTGCTTTTGGCGGTCTTTCTCAATAGCAAGGCTATGCTCACTCAGTCAAGGCAAAGAAGTAGAGAAATCTGTCCTCGTATCAGACCTGGGTTCAAATACTATTTAAAATATTTCAGATCCTTTCATTTCTAGCCTGTCTGAAGTGCTGTATGGGCAGGGTTTGTACTGTAGACACTATTCTATTGGTTCAATTACGCAAGGCAAACTCAATAAAGCCCAGATGAACTGTTTGCAATATATATCGAGTAGTATTTGAACCCAGCTCTGACTCATTCAGGGACTCTCCAAATAGCCAACTAGCGTCAGTCTTGTTACTGTGTTGCTTCCTGGAAACAGTGATATTCTGACAGTAATAAATAACAGAACATATCCTGAACATAGTACTACATCCATAACATCCATAACACAACTACCTGAACATGGAACTACATCCATAACATCCATAACATAACTACCTGAACATAGAACTACATCCATAACATAACAACCTGAACATAGAACTACATCCATAACATCTATAACATAACTACCTGAACATAGTACTACATCCATAACATCTATAACATAACTACCTGAACAAAGTACTACATCCATAACATCCATAACACAACTACCTGAACATAGAACTACATCTATAACATCTATAACACAACTACCTGAACAAAGTACTACATCCATAACATCCATAACACAACTACCTGAACATAGAACTACATCCATAACATCTATAACACAACTACCTGAACAAAGTACTACATCCATAACATCCATAACATAACTACCTGAACATAGTACTACATCTATAACATCCATAACACAACTACCTGAACATAGAACTACATCCATAACATCCATAACATAACTACCTGAACATAGAACTACATCCATAACATCCATAACATAACTACCTGAACGTACCTTAAATACAGTATAGTGACACATACAATAACATATACTAACTTATAGCATAACATAACATAGTAGCTAACGTATATTATGATGTTATCTAATCTTAACATATAACATAAAACTACATACCAAAGCCTAGTATAACATAACACAAGCTGACGTCTGAGAACTGCCAAACTGTCTATACACACTAAACCTGTCTATACACACTTAAACTGTCTATACACACTAAAACTGTCTACACACACTCAAACTGTCTACACACACTAAACCTGTCTATAAACACTAAAACTGTCTATACACACTTAAACTGTCTATATACACTAAAACTGTCTATACACACTTAAACTGTCTATACACACTAAAACTGTCTATATACACTAAAACTGTCTATACACACTTAAACTGTCTATACACACTAAAACTGTCTACACACACTAAAACTGTCTATACACACTTAAACTGTCTATACACACTAAACCTGTCTATAAACACTTAAACTGTCTATACACACTAAACCTGTCTATAAACACTAAAACTGTCTATACACACTTAAACTGTCTATACACACTAAACCTGTCTATAAACACTTAAACTGTCTATATACACTAAAACTGTCTATAAACACTAAAACTGTCTACACACACTAAAACTATTAAAGCCTTATTCTACAGTCGATTAAATAAAAATGAAAATCTCATCAATCTACCCACAATACCCCATTATGACAAAGCACAAAACAGGTTTCTAGAATGTTATAGCATTTATTTACATCAACAACAAAATATATCACATTATCATAAGTATTCAAACCCTTTACTCAGTAATGTGTTGAAGCACCTTTGGCAGTGATTACAGCCTTGAGTCTTCTTGGATATGACACTACAAGCTTAGCACACCTGTATTTGGGGAGTTTCTGCTTTGCTGCACAGCTGTTTTCAGTTCTCTCCAGAGATGTTCGATCGAGTTTAAGTCCAGGCTCTGGCTGGGTCACTCAAGGACATTCAGAGACTTGTCCCAAGGCCACTCTTGCATTGTCTTGGCTGTGTGCTTAATGTTGTTGTCCTGTTGGAAGGTGAACCTTCGCCCCAGTCTGAGATTCTATGCACTCTGGAGCAGGTTTTCATCAAGGATCTATCTGTACTTTGCTCCATTCATCTTATCCTTGATACTGACTAGTCTCCCAGTCCCTGCCACTGAACAACATCCCCACAGCATGATGCTGCCACCACCATGCTTCACCTTAGGGATGGTGCCAGTTTTCCTCCAGACGTGATGCTTGGCATTCAGGCCAAAGAGTCCAAGCTTGGTTTCACCAGACCAGAGAATCTTGTTCCTCAATATCTGAGAGTCTTAAGGTGCATTTTGGCAAACTCCAATGGGCTGTCATGTGCCTTTTGCTCAGGAGTGGCTTCCATCTGGCCACTCTACCATGAAGTCCCGATTGGTGGAGCGCTGCAGAGATATTTGTCCTTCTGGAAGATTCTCCCATCTCCACAGAGGAACTCTGTCAGAGTGACCATCGGGTTCATGGTCACCTCCCTGACCAAGGCCCTTTTTCCACTATTGCTCAGTCACCTCAAGGATGATCAATGGAAACAGGATGCATCGGAGCTCAATTTTGAGTCTCATAGCAAAGGGTCTGAATACTTATTTAAATAAGGTATTTATGTGTTTCACTTTTAAAACATTTGCAAAAAAAAAAACGTTTATTTTTTATTTTTAGCCTTGTCGTTATGGGGTATTGTGTGTAGATTGACAAGGGGGAACAAATTATTCATTCCATTTTATAGTTAGGCTGTAACAAAACAAATGATGGAAAAAGTCAAGGGGTCTGAATACTTTCTGAATGCACTACAGTATACACACTAAAATACACACTACACAATATACACACTACAGTATTAACACTGTCTAAACACACTAAAACTGTCAAGAAACTACCATGGCCTGCATACTCACCAGGCATGTCACTCATTGAGCATGTTTGGGATGCTCTGGATCGTGTTTTTTCAGTATATAATTGTAGATAGTCTTGTAGTTTATACATGTCTTAGATAGGGTTGTAACATTCATTCTATATCCATGGTTGGTAAATGGTTGGTTCATGGTTGGTAAATGGTTGGAATATTCATTAGCCATTCAACTATAACTGACAATGATTTATGAAATACCACCTTTCTATTTATTTGTCACACACACACACACACGCAAACACACACACACACACACACACACACACACACACACACACACACACACACACACACACACACACACACACACACACACACACACACACACACAAGATAGTCAAGTTCCAAAGATATACAAGGTTATACTCACCCAGAACAAGTAGAAGAGTTCTGGACCCCATCTCAGAGACAGACTGGTATTATGACAACTAGTAGGATCCTAATAAAACTAGTCCCACAAGAAGAATAAGTCTGAGATTAAATCTGTTTTACTGTTGAGTTCAGATTGAAGAATACCCAAGTTTAACAAGGTTTTTATTCTGTTTGATCAGTGGTGATAACATGAACAGAAGAAAAATAAATAAAATATTCCCTCTCTTTTGGTGAGATAACACTCAGTGTGAGCCACACGGAGATAGAAAACAACTATTTTGCTCTCCTCTCCTCTACCTCTTTCTGTTAGAGAACGCCTCTTCTCTCTCATGTTCACACTCTTCCCCCTTTCTCTCTGTTTCACCCTTATCTCTCTCTCTCTCTCTCCTTGATCTCTTTTTCTCTCTCCTCTTCTTCTCTCCTTCCCCATCTCTCTGTTTTTCACCTTATCTCTCTCTCTCTCTCTCTCTCTCTCTCTCTCTCTCTCTATCCTTCCTCTCTCTCTCTCTCTCTCTCTCTCTCTCTCTCTCTCTCTCTCTCTCTCTCTCTCTCTATCCTTTCTCTCTCTCTATCCTCCCCCTCCCCCTCTCTCTCTCTCTCTCTCTCTCTCTCTCTCTCTCTCTCTCTCTCTCTCTCTCTCTCTCTCTCTCTCTCTCTATGTGTTGCCTCAGGCCTACTAGGTGTGTTGCCTCAGGCCTACTAGGTGTGTTGCCTCAGGCCTACTAGATGTGTTGCCTCAGGCCTACTAGGTGTGTTGCCTCAGGCCTACTAGGTGTGTTGCCTCAGGCCTACTAGGTGTGTTGCCTCAGGCCTACTAGGTGTGTTGCCTCAGGCCTACTAGGTGTGTTGTCTCAGGCCTACTAGGTGTGTTGCCTCAGGCCTACTAGGTGTGTTTCCTCAGGCCTACTAGGTGTGTTGCCTCGGGCCTACTACTTAGTAAACTTTTAGACCAATCAGCCTGTTACCAACCCTTAGTAAACTTTTAGACCAATCAGCCTGTTACCAACCCTTAGTAAACTTGTTTGACCAGATACAATGCACTCTGGTACCGTAGCAGAGAGAACAGTCTACAACTAGGGTGGCTGGAGTCTTTGACAACTTTTAGGGCCTTCCTCTGACACCACCTGGTATAGAGGTCCTGGATGGCAGGAAGCCTGGTAACAGTGATGTACTGGGCCTTCCTCTGACACCGCCTGGTATAGAGGTCCTGGATGGCAGGAAGCCTGGTAACAGTGATGTACTGGGCCTTCCTCTGACACCGCCTGGTATAGAGGTCCTGGATGGCAGGAAGCCTGGTAACAGTGATGTACTGGGCCTTCCTCTGACACCGCCTGGTATAGAGGTCCTGGACGGCAGGAAGCCTGGTAACAGTGATGTACTGGGCCTTCCTCTGACACCGCCTGGTATAGAGGTCCTGGATGGCAGGAAGCCTGGTAACAGTGATGTACTGGGCCTTCCTCTGACACCGCCTGGTATAGAGGTCCTGGATGGCAGGAAGCCTGGTAACAGTGATGTACTGGGCCGTACGCACTACACTTGTCACGTTCTGATCATAGTTCTTTTGTGTTTCCTGTCTTAGTGTTTTCTGCACCAGTTAGGACTGTTTCGGTTTTGCAACGTTTATTGTTTTGTATTATGTTCATGTTGAGTTTTGAACTATAGAAAGCCGTTACAACACTCTGTAGTGCCTTGTGGTCGGAGGCCGAGCAGTTGACATACTTTTGAGTGAAGCCAGTGTGTCTATGCATGAGGATGACACAACACTATATATGTCAGCTACTACAGAGCCTGAAATGACTGCAACACTATATATGTCAGCTACTACAGAGCCTGAAATGACTGCAACACTATATATGGCAGCTACTACAGAGCCTGAAATGACTGCAACACTATATATGTCAGCTACTACAGAGCCTGAAATGACTGCAACACTATATATGTCAGCTACTACAGAGCCTGAAATGACTGCAACACTATATATGTCAGCTACTACAGAGCCTGAAATGACTGCAACACTATATATGTCAGCTACTACAGAGCCTGAAATGACTGCAACACTATATATGTCAGCTACTACAGAGCCTGAAATGACTGCAACACTATATATGTCAGCTACTACAGAGCCTGAAATGACTGCAACACTATATATGTCAGCTACTACAGAGCCTGAAATGACTGCAACACTATATATGTCAGCTACTACAGAGCCTGAAATGACTGCAACACTATATATGTCAGCTACTACAGAGCCTGAAATGACTGCAACACTATATATGTCAGCTACTACAGAGCCTGAAATGACTGCAACACTATATATGTCAGCTACTACAGAGCCTGAAATGACTGCAACACTATATATGTCAGCTACTACAGAGCCTGAAATGACTGCAACACTATATATGTCAGCTACTACAGAGCCTGAAATGACTGCAACACTATATATGTCAGCTACTACAGAGCCTGAAATGACTGCAACACTATATATGTCAGCTACTACAGAGCCTGAAATGACTGCAACACTATATATGTCAGCTACTACAGAGCCTGAAATGACTGCAACACTATATATGTCAGCTACTACAGAGCCTGAAATGACTGCAACACTATATATGTCAGCTACTACAGAGCCTGAAATGACTGCTACGCTATATATGTCAGCTACTACAGAGCCTGAAATGACTGCTACACTATATATGTCAGCTACTACAGAGCCTGAAATGACTGCAACACTATATATGTCAGCTACTACAGAGCCTGAAATGACTGCAACACTATATATGTCAGCTACTACAGAGCCTGAAATGACTGCAACACTATATATGTCAGCTACTACAGAGCCTGAAATGACTGCTACACTATATATGTCAGCTACTACAGAGCCTGAAATGACTGCTACACTATATATGTCAGCTACTACAGAGCCTGAAATGACTGCAACACTATATATGTCAGCTACTACAGAGCCTGAAATGACTGCAACACTATATATGTCAGCTACTACAGAGCCTGAAATGACTGCAACACTATATATGTCAGCTACTACAGAGCCTGAAATGACTGCAACACTATATATGTCAGCTACTACAGAGCCTGAAATGACTGCAACACTATATATGTCAGCTACTACAGAGCCTGAAATGACTGCAACACTATATATGTCAGCTACTACAGAGCCTGAAATGACTGCAACACTATATATGTCAGCTACTACAGAGCCTGAAATGACTGCAACACTATATATGTCAGCTACTACAGAGCCTGAAATGACTGCAACACTATATATGTCAGCTACTACAGAGCCTGAAATGACTGCAACACTATATATGTCAGCTACTACAGAGCCTGAAATGACTGCAACACTATATATGTCAGCTACTACAGAGCCTGAAATGACTGCAACACTATATATGTCAGCTACTACAGAGCCTGAAATGACTGCTACACTATATATGTCAGCTACTACAGAGCCTGAAATGACTGCAACACTATATATGTCAGCTACTACAGAGCCTGAAATGACTGCAACACTATATATGTCAGCTACTACAGAGCCTGAAATGACTGCAACACTATATATGTCAGCTACTACAGAGCCTGAAATGACTGCTACACTATATATGTCAGCTACTACAGAGCCTGAAATGACTGCAACACTATATATGTCAGCTACTACAGAGCCTGAAATGACTGCTACACTATATATGTCAGCTACTACAGAGCCTGAAATGACTGCAACACTATATATGTCAGCTACTACAGAGCCTGAAATGACTGCAACACTATATATGTCAGCTACTACAGAGCCTGAAATGACTGCAACACTATATATGTCAGCTACTACAGAGCCTGAAATGACTGCAACACTATATATGTCAGCTACTACAGAGCCTGAAATGACTGCAACACTATATATGTCAGCTACTACAGAGCCTGAAATGACTGCAACACTATATATGTCAGCTACTACAGAGCCTGAAATGACTGCAACACTATATATGTCAGCTACTACAGAGCCTGAAATGACTGCTACACTATATATGTCAGCTACTACAGAGCCTGAAATGACTGCAACACTATATATGTCAGCTACTACAGAGCCTGAAATGACTGCAACACTATATATGTCAGCTACTACAGAGCCTGAAATGACTGCAACACTATATATGTCAGCTACTACAGAGCCTGAAATGACTGCTACACTATATATGTCAGCTACTACAGAGCCTGAAATGACTGCAACACTATATATGTCAGCTACTACAGAGCCTGAAATGACTGCTACACTATATATGTCAGCTACTACAGAGCCTGAAATGACTGCAACACTATATATGTCAGCTACTACAGAGCCTGAAATGACTGCAACACTATATATGTCAGCTACTACAGAGCCTGAAATGACTGCAACACTATATATGTCAGCTACTACAGAGCCTGAAATGACTGCAACACTATATATGTCAGCTACTACAGAGCCTGAAATGACTGCAACACTATATATGTCAGCTACTACAGAGCCTGAAATGACTGCAACACTATATATGGCAGCTACTACAGAGCCTGAAATGACTGCAACACTATATATGTCAGCTACTACAGAGCCTGAAATGACTGCAACACTTAACAAAGAGCTGCAGTTACTTTCAAAATGGGAGGAAAGGAATCATTTAGTCCTAAATATTTCCTAAATATAACACTAAAAGCATTATATTTGGGACAAATCATTCACTAAAACCTAAACTTCAAATAAATCTTCAAATGCATAATGTTGAAATTATGCAAGTGAAGGTGACCAAACTGCATGGAGTAACCCTGGATCGTAAACTGTCATGGTCAAAACATATTGATACAACAGTAGCTAAGATGGGGAGAAGTCTGTCCATAATAAAGTGTTGCTCTACCTTCTTAACAACACTGTCAATAAGGTAGGTCCTACAGGCCCTAGTTTCTACCTTCTTAACAACACTGTCAATAAGGTAGGTCCTACAGGCCCTAGTTTCTACCTTCTTAACAGCACTATCAACAAGGCAGGTCCTACAGGCCCTAGTTTCTACCTTCTTAACAGCACTATCAACAAGGCAGGTCCTACAGGCCCTAGTTTCTACCTTCTTAACAGCACTATCAACAAGGCAGGTCCTACAGGCCCTAGTTTCTACCTTCTTAACAACACTGTCAACAAGGCAGGTCCTACAGGCCCTAGTTTCTACCTTCTTAACAGCACTATCAACAAGGCAGGTCTTACAGGACCTAGTTTCTACCTTCTTAACAACACTGTCAACAAGGCAGGTTTTACAGGCCCTAATTTTGACGCAGATTGACTACTGTTCAGTCGTGTGGTCAGGTGCCACAAAGAGGGACTTACTGTAGGAAAAGTGCAATTGTCTGAAAACAGGGCAGCACGGCTGGCCTTCTGATGTACACAGAGAGCGAACACTAATAATATGTGCGTCAAACTTTCCTGGCTCTGAGTGAAGGAGAGATGGACTTCCTCATTACTTGTATTTATGAGATGACTGGACATGTTGAAATCCCCAAGCTGTCTGTTTGAACTATTGGCACAAAGCTCAGACAGCCATACATACCCCATAAGACATGCCAGAGGTCTCTTCACAGTCCCCAAATCCAGAACAGCCTATGGGAGGCGCACAGTACTACACACCACACCACAACACACACCACAACACAACACACCACACACCACACCACACACCCCACACCACACACCACAACAACACAACACACACCACACCACACACCACAACAACAAAACACACCACAACACAACAACACAAAAACACAACACACCACAACACACCATACACCGCAACACAACACAACACATACAAATGAAAACTGTCACATCCTATCATGTTCATAGTGGATCCAAGTTGTTGCCATGGGTAACCATGTTAACCATCAGATACCAACTAACTAAGATATAAATGAAGACATGAGACAGGGAGGAAGTTGAGGTGGAGATTAAAACACCCAGAAACCCACAGCACACTAGTGCTAAAAATGTTACCATGGTAACCATCCTGGCATTCATCCCAAATGACAACCTATTATACAGTGCACTATGGGCCCTGGTCTAATGTAGTACACTATACAGGGAATAGGGCCCTGGTCTAATGTAGTGCACTATACAGGGAATAGGGTTTCATTTGGGCCTCAACACTACAAAGAGGAAGCTGCCAGTGGAATAACGGTATCTACAGCAACAGAGGAAAGTCCCTACTGTAATATAAGCACCACACTCAGATCAGTTTACATAGTCCCTTACTGATCATCATTATCCAGGCTTACACAGTAACTGAACCTAGACCTGTCCTTATGGGGCGGTTTGCAGTGGCACAACAGTAACCTCTGTTTGAGGAAGTAGCATGGGGATCAGTGAGGGTAGTAACCTCTCTAACAGTCTAGATCAGGGGGGTCACACTCATTTTTCCAAGTGGGCCGCATTTGATCTTCAACCTGGTCCGGAGGACCGCATTTAAAATGTCATATATTTCCTCTGCATCGTTTTCTCTGAGAGATCCATCACTATTTGACTGTCTAAATATAAGACACATGTACCATGTCAGTTTCATTCCAATATTACACTTTATATCACATTAGAGTGTAATATAACAACAACGAATGATAAAATTTGCTTAATTATGAAATTATAAAAAATATTAAGAAACATTCCACTCGAGGACACTGCTCCCTCCTTTCCTCTGAAGTGTACACTTGTTCACTACTTCAAAACTAAAAGCATTGGATTGGTGGAGGCATTCTAGTGTGAGTTCAGTGAAGGAAAGTGAACACGTGTACACTTCATGAGAGAGGAGGGATTATTGGGACGCACCCCGAGTCTTAGTTCTGCCGCATGCAAGACGATGTGTTAGGGTCATAGTTCAAACTTGTTTAGGGTACGGGGTCACGTTCAAGTCCGACTACAATGCAGTCGTTGCATTACTTCAACCAATGGCTGTGTGCTATGTAGCTGTAGTTGTATTCATTCTGGATCCCCATTAGTTCCTGTCAAGGCAGCAGCTACTCTTCCTCTTTCAGCAAAATGAAGGCAGTTTTAAAAACATTACAATACATTGATAACAGATTTCACAACATATTAAGTGTGTCCCTCAGGCCTCTACTCTTCTACCACTTATCTACAACACAAAATCCATGTGTACATGAGTGTATACTGTGTATGTTATCTTGTGTTTATATGCACTTGTCTATGTTGCTTCACAGTCCCCGCTGTTCCATAAGGTGTATTTCTTGTTTAATCAAACTGTACTGTTGGCGTGAGTTCCTTGATGTGGAATAGAGTTCCATGTAGTCATGGCTCTATGAAGTACTGTGGAATAGAGTTCCATGTAGTCATGGCTCTATGTAGTACTGTGCTCCTCCCACAGTCTGTTCTGGACTTACAGCTCAGTCAGGCATCAGATTACTGCTATATCACGTGATGGGTACAGCTGTGAGTTCAGGCAGACGTCTGGATTGGAATGTGGCCAAAAGATAGGGGTCATGGGGTTAGAGGTCGGGGGTCAGATGTCAGGGCAGGTTCAGGGGTCAAGGCTAGCATGGCCTCAGCCGTCTCATCTGTGCCGGGCGCAGTGTTGTTACTGTTGTTACTAAGCCCTGACAGACAGGTGTATCGACCAGGTGTGTTTGTGCACATGCCCAGAGGGCTGCGCACCGAGGGAACCCACACACACTCATCCTCATCTGTAGTGGACACACACACACACAAGCTTAGCTGAGATCCTCGCATCACACACACACACACACACACACACAAACACACACGGATGCACAAATACACACACACATCCTCATCTGTAGTGGACACACACAAAGCATGCTGATCCCTTGCCACACACACAGCCACACAAACACACACACACGGACACACAAACATGCCGGTCTCACCTATCAATCACACTTGCACAAACCAAACAGGGTATCCATTACAAACATTGCCGTGCTGATGTGACAACATAATATTATCTGCGTTGTCGTGGAAATTACCACCAGGGACTCAAAGTCAAACTTAAATGAATCATTCTTTATTATCAGCAAGCTGGAGAGGTTCCAACAAACTTCATGCATAGTACACATCGGTCAGGAGCTCTGCTGGGACAGTCCCGTTAGTTCTCTTATATACGGCTATCCAAACAATTAATGTAAGCATGATTTACATGATTCATTATTCATCATCAACGTTGGTTCCTGCAAGTGACTGACTGACTGATAACTAACAAGGTTTCTTCTCTCAAATCTGGGACCTTAAAACTGAGATACTCCTTTTGGTTCCCAGAACAATGTTCTGGGCGTACTTTCAATTGGTCTGAGGAGGAGGTCACAGTCACCTGCACGAACCAAGATAGAGTGAGAGGAGATGCTGTGTACAATTCAATGCTACCTCTTCAGACAGCAACATTTTCCCTCACTTTCCCTCCTTGTATTACACTGTGATAACTATTGTTAAAATATTTAAAATTGTTAAAATGGCTTTTAACACGTCGTTTTTCCAAATAGAAGCCTGAAACCAGATAAACTATTTACTGTATGACAAATTATTACCACTGCCAATATTCTTAATAGAAATGTCTAAGACAAATGTCAAATAGAATAACAACACACTGTTAAAACCATTTGATCAAATTGGCTTATACTCCCCTGTAACATTGACGACCTCACTGCAGAGTTACAGGGTCAGGTTTGGTAGAGGGCTAACCCTTAGGGAGAAATCCCGACCATACAGCAGAACCAATCTGCAGAGATTTTTTTTGTTGAAGCAAGACAAAAACAAAACAAACAAAACATCATACAACAAACAAACAAAAACCACAATTCAAACAACAACCAATAACAAGAACCACAATGCACTTCTTCCCTTTTGACACATGACTCACATCGTGTTTTATGCGTCCAAAACAATAACAACACTGCCGGTTAAGTAAAACATAAACAAATCAGAATAACAAATACAGTCAAATGACATACCTTGATAACTCCATAAGGAAATAATTG
Source organism: Oncorhynchus kisutch (assembly GCF_002021735.2). Lineage (NCBI taxonomy): Eukaryota > Metazoa > Chordata > Actinopteri > Salmoniformes > Salmonidae > Oncorhynchus > Oncorhynchus kisutch. The sequence continues at coordinate 6,781,589 of NW_022261978.1, read as the reverse complement.
TATCCCATAAGGTAATTCAAGATATAATAATATGGACTGGAGACAGGTTTCCCTCATTCAGGGGCAGCACTCTCTCTCTCTCTCTCTCTCTCTCTCTCTCTCTCTCTCTCTCTCTCTCTCTCTCTCTCTCTCTCTCTCTCTCTCTCTCTCCTCCTCATGGTCTGAATCACACATAGGACTATTGATAAAACATGTGTATGTGACCCATCTGATTTAATTTATGATCTTCTTACTAATTATCAGTGTTTACATCTTACATTTAAATCTCACCCAATGTCTCTAGCCTTTCTAGTGAGGGTGATTAGGCCTCACCAGAAAGGCAGAATAGAGGTCGGAGGTCATTCAACCCTATTAAGTGTTTATTTCCCCATTCTGTCCCAGTACTTCATAATCAATATTAAAAGACGTTTCAAACATTTCAAACATTTTGTGTACAAGGTTTACACTGGGGGTTTCAGTACATTTCTTAACCTCTCTAGGGTAGGGGGCATCATTCAGAATTTTGGATGAAAAGCATGCCCATAATTAAACAGCCTGCTATTCGGGCCCAGAAGATATGATATGCATATAGATGTATATATGTGCATGTAGATTTGGATAGAAAATACTCTAAAGTTTCCAAAACTGTTAAAATCGTGTCTGTGAATAAAACAGAACTGATTTGGCAGGCGAAAACCTGAGAAAAATCCATCCAGGAATTATTTTTGGGGGGGATTTTGTAGTTTTCTATTCAATGCCATTACAGTATCCATCGTTTCAGGCTTGTATTCTTATAAATGAGGGAGTAAGACCAGTCTGAATGAGTGGACCCTACCGTGTCGCAGAGCTTTTTCATGCGCAATCCCGAGAGAGTGCATTTCTTGTTTACCTTTTATATTGACGATGTTATTGTCCGGTTGAAATATTATAGATCATTTAGGCTAAAAACAACCTGAGGATTGAATATAAACATCGTTTGACATGTTTCTATGTACTTTACGGATATCATTTGGATTTTTTTGTCTGCCTGTTTTGACTGCGTTTGAGCCTGTGGTCAAATTTCAAAAAGGCTTTACGGCGAAAGCATACCATGCGATTATCTGAGGACAGCGCCCCATGTAAAAAAACAAACATACAATCATTACCAGCCAAGTCGAGGAGTCAGAAATAGCGATAAAACTAATCACTTACCTTTGATGATCTTCATATGGTTGCACTTACAGACTCCCAGTTACACTTATAATTAATCCTCAGGTTGTTAATTGTATTTATAATCAATAAAAAATTTAACCGGACAATACCGTTTTCAATAGAAAGGAAAAATAACAAAGAGTGCGCCAAATCAGGTCTGCAAACTTCCTCTGTCCTCTGACCAAAATGGCTTTTCACACATCGTTTTTCAAAATAAATGCCTGAAACAATGTCTAAAGACTGTTGACATCTAGTGGAAGCCATAGGAACTGCAATCGGATTCCAAACCCATTGGATTCTCTATTGGTATTGAGTTGAAAAACAGCCACATGAAAACAATTCCACTTCCTAGATGTATTTTTCTCAGGTTTTCGCCTGCCATATCAGTTCTGTTATACTCATAGGCATATTATTTTAACCGTTTTGGAAACTTTAGAGTGTTTTCTATCCAAATCTACTAATTATATGCATATCCTAAATTCTGGGCCTGAGTAACAGGCAATTTACTTTGGGCACGCTTTTCATCCGGAGGTGAAAATACTGCCCCCTACCCAAGAGAGGTTAACAGCAGGGAGATAGGTATCCTAAGGGGCGGCAGTAGCCTAGTGGTTAGAGCATTGGGCCAATAACCGAATGGTTCCTAGATTGAATCTCCGGAACTGGAAGAAAAATATATATGTTGTTCTGCCTCTGAACAAGGCAGTTAACCCACTGTTCCTAGGGCATCATGGTAAATAAAATGTTGTTTTTAATTAACTGACTTGTCCAGTTAAATAAAGGTTCAATAAAAATCAATTAAAAAACAGCCTGATCCAGGTATCTTTATACTGTATATTACTACAGTGTCACTAACTGATAAATGCCTCAGCAAGTCTTTGAAAAGGAAATGTAGTAAGTACAGGGAATGAATATTTAATGGGTTAACAGACATGAAAAACAGGAACAGCGTCTGGACAGGAGAAACAAAACAGCATCAATGCAGACGCGGAAAATTAACTGGAGGGGGTGACAGATATAGGGTAGATAATCAATGCCGTGATGGCGTCCAGGTGAGTCCGATGAAGCGCTGGGGCACGTAACGATGGGGAGAGGTGTGAGTAATGATGAGCCGCCTGGCATCCTCGAGCGTCAGAGAGGGGGAGCAGGAGCAGACGTGACACAATCATTGGTAAACTCATCAGAAAACATGATATTGGACTTTCCATCAGTCCTGGAAGAAAGAAAATTAATCAGTGCTAAAAGTCTTCATCTTAATCTAATAATTAGTGCTAAAAGTCTTCATCTTAATCTAATAATTAGTGCAAAAAGTCTTCATCTAAATCTAATAATCAGTGCTAAATAAGTCTTCATCTTAATCGAGCTTATTGCATCTTGGGCAAGAAGTCTTGATAAAACCATGTGTAAGCAGAATCATACTTCAGACACTTCAGATGATACAGTGTCCCATTAGGAAGAATAGGCACCTTCTAAAGTAAACAATCCCAGCTCCTTTCTTGTAATCTAATCATTTTGAACCTGTTGCATTGACATGCAGAACCAGTCCACAGATTGGACACACCTACTCATTCAAGGGTTTTTCTTTATTTTTACTATTTTCTACATTGTATAATAATAGTGAAGACATCAACACTATGAAATAACACATATGGAATCATGTAGTAACTAAAAAAGTTTTAAACAAATCAAAATATAATCTATGTTTTAGATTCTTCAAAGTGGCCCCCCTTTGCCTTGATGACAGCTTTGCACACTCTTGGCATTCTCTAAACCAGCTTCACCTCGAAGGCTTTTCCAAAAGTCTTGAAGGAGTTCCCACATATGCTGAGCACATGTTGGTTGCTTTTCCTTCACTATGCGGTCCAACTCATCCCAAACAATGTATATTGGGTTTGAGGTCAGGTGATTGTGGAGGCCAGGTCAACGGATGCAGCACTCAGTCACTTTCCTTCTTGGTAAAACAGCCCTTACACAGCCTGGAGGTGTGTTGGGTCATTGTCCTGTTGAAAAACAAATGATAGTCCCACTAAGTGCAAACCAGATTGGATGGCGTATCACTGCAGAATGCTGTGGTAGCCATGCTGGTTAAGTGTGCCTTGAATTCTAAATAAATCACAGACCGTGTCACCAGCAAAGCACCCCCACACCATTACACCTCCTCCTCCATGCTTCACGGTGGGAACCACACATGCGGAGATCATCAGTTCACCTACTCTGTGTCTCACAACGACACGGCGGTTGGAACCAAAAAACTCACATTTGGACTCATCAGACCAAAGGGCAAATTTTCATCGGTTTAATGACTATTTCTTGTGTTTCTTGGTGCAAGCAAATCTCTTCTTATTATTGGAGTAATTTAGTAGTGGTTTCTTTGCCGTAATTTGACCATGAAGGCCTGATTCATGCAGTCTCCTCTGAACAGTTGATGTTGAGACGTGTCTGTTATTTGAACTCTGTGAAGCATTTATTTGGGCTGCAATCGCTGAGGCTGGTAACTATAATACTGATCCTCTGCAGCAGAGGTAACTCTGGGTTTTCCTTTCCTGTGGCTGTCCTCATGAGAGACAGTTTCATCATAGTGTTTGATGTTTGTTGCGACTGCACTTGATGAAACTTTCAAAGTTCTTGAAATGTTCCACATTGACTGACCTTCATGGCTTAAAGTAATGATGGACTGACATTTCTCTTTGCTTATTTGAGCTGTTCTTGCCATAATGTCGACTTGGTCTTTTACCAAATAAGGCTATATTCTGTGTACCACGCCTGCCTCCTCAAATGAACTTTTAACAAAACAAACCTGTTAATTGAAATGCATTCCAGGTGACTGTCTCCTGAAGATGTTTGAGAGAATGCCAAGAGTGTGCAAAGCTGTCAACAACGTAAGGGTGTCTTCTTAGAATTGTTTGATTTGTTTTACACTTTTTTGGTTACTACATGATTCCATATGTGTTATTTGATAGTAGAAAATAGTTCAAATAAAGAAAACCCTTGAATGAGTAGGCGTGTCCTAACTTTTGACTTGTACTGTCTACTCTTTCTGTCCCAAATGTCCCTTACAGCCTGTTTGAGTTCAGTGAGTTCTGTTCATTTTCACTGGCAGCTTATCTATTTGTCCACAGGAAGCTTATCTTTAACCCAAACAACAGATGGCAGCCTCTAATATGATGAGTCTCAATTCCTCTTTTCCTCGTATGACCTTGTATTCAAAAACACTTCAAAATACTAAGACACCACATTATTAAAGTGCTCTCTGAAAGCCACTAACAACATATTACATTAACAAATCTCTAGTACCACATTATACTCTACATACATTGTTATATCATCACATCTCTAGTAACCCATTATACTCTACATACATTGTTACATCATCACATCTCTAGTAACCCATTATACTCTACATACATTGTTACATCATCACATCTCTAGTAACCCATTATACTCTACATACATTGTTACATCATCACATCTCTAGTAACCCATTATACTCTACATACATTGTTAGATCATCACATCTCTAGTACCTCAGTATAATATTCATACAGTATATTCGGTAATAGTACTCTCTCCTTTCATATCTTCACATCATGCAGAATCCCTATATAATGTTAAAACTCAGCTCACAGATTTGGTTGGGGTATTCATTCAGACACACACCTCTTTCACACCAGTGGACAGAACTGGTTGGGGTATTCATTCAGACACACACCTCTTTCAAACCAGTGGACAGAACTGGTTAAGTTATTCATTCATACACACACCTTTTTCAAACCAGTGGACAGAACTGGTTGGGGTATTAATTCAGACACACACCTCTTTCAAACCAGTGGACAGAACTGGTTGAGTTATTCATTCATACACACACCTATTTCAAACCAGTGGACAGAACTGGTTGGGGCATTCATTCATACACACACCTCTTTCAAACCAGTGGACAGAACTGGTTGGGGTATTCATTCATACACACCTATTTCAAACCAGTGGACAGAACTGGTTGGGGTATTCATTCAGACACACACCTCTTTCAAACCAGTGGACAGAACTGGTTTGGGTATTCATTCAGATACACACCTCTTTCAAACCAGTGGACAGAACAGGTTGGGGTATTGATTCAGATACACACCTCTTTCAAACCAGTGGACAGAACTGGTTGGCGTATTCATTCAGATACGCACCTCTTTCAAACCGGTGGACAGAACTGGTTGGGGTATTCATTCATACACACACCTCTTTCAAACCAGTGGCTGGAACTGGTTGGGGTATTCATTCAGACACACACCTCTTTCAAACCAGTGGCTGGAACTGGTTGGGGTATTCATTCAGACACACACCTCTTTCAAACCAGTGGCTGGAACTGGTTGGGGTATTCATTCAGACACACACCTCTTCCACACCGGGGATAGTCCCCTGACAGCTCTCATTCACTCAGTACAAATAATATCTCTTATTATTCAAAATTCAATACTTCAGCTTACCAATTATTTTCCAAATATCGATGTGTTAATATCCACATTTCAATCTCTTAATATCCAAATGTCAATCATCTTAACCTGTCATTTCAACACTCATATCCACATTCACTATTCCCCAACACACCCAGGAATCCCCTCTGGTTACTCCTTATGCATCTTCAACCATTCTCTTGTCGTTACCTTCTTCTGCGGTTCCTCTACAGTCTCTATAGTCTCTTTAGTATCTTTAGTCCCTCAGTATCGATTGTCTCAATAGTCTATATAAACATAAATGCTATAGTCTCTATGGACTCTATAAAATCTGCCCATAAATACATATGTACAGTATGTAGTGATGTTTCCAACTAAAGCAGTCAATTAATCAATCAATCAAGAAAAAACACACACACAATGAAGCCCTCTTGTGGACTCACCTTCACAGTGTGATGAGAGAATCTGAACCCAGGTTGACACTGGCAGTGGTAGCTCCCAATGGTGTTGAGGCAACTGGCGTTGCTGCCACAAACCTGAGGTGAATCTTGGCACTCATCGAGGTCTGAAGAGAAAAGGGAATATATTGAAAAAGCAGTGATTCCCTAACCCCTCCTCCAGTGATTCCCTAACCCCTCCTCCAGTGATTCCCTAACCCCTCCTCCAGTGATTCCCTAACCTCTCCTCCAGTGATTCCCTAACCCCTCCTCCAGTGATTCCCTAACCCCTCCTCCAGTGATTCCCTAACCCCTTCCTCCAGTGATTCCCTAACCCCTCCTCCAGTGATTCCCTAACCCCTCCTCCAGTGATTCCCTAACCCCTCCTCCAGTGATTCCCTAACCTCTCCTCCAGTGATCCCCTAACCCCTCCTCCAGTGATTCCCTAACCCTTCCTCCAGTGATTCCCTAACCCCTCCTCCAGTGATTCCCTAACCCCTCCTCCAGTGATTCCATAACCCCTCCTCCAGTGATTCCCTAACCCCTCCTCCAGTGATTCCCTAACCTCTCCTCCAGTGATTCCCTAAACTCTCCTCCAGTTATTCCAGAACCTCTCTTTCAGCGACTCCATAACCTCTCCTCCAGTGATTCCCTGACTTCTCCTCTAGTGATTCCCTAATCTCTCCTCCAGTTATTCCATAAACTCTCTTTCAGTGACTCCATAACCTCTCCTCCAGTGATTCCCTGACTTCTCCTCTAGTGATTCCCTAATCTCTCCTCCAGTGATTCCCTAAACTCTCCTCCAGTTATTCCATAATCTCTCTTTCAGTGACTCCATAACTTCTCCCCCAGTGATTCCCTCTCTTCTCCTCCAGTGATTCCCCAATCTCTCCTCCAGTGACACCCTAACCCCTCCTCCAGTGATTCCCTAATCTCTCCTCCAGTGACTCCATTATCTCTCCTCCATTGATTCCATATCTTATCCTCCAGTGACTCCCTAAAAAAATCATCCAGTTCCTCCATACACTCTCCTGCAGTGAATCCTTAACCTCGTCTCCAGTGATTCCCTAACGTCTCCAGTGATTCCCTAGCATCTACTCCAGTAAATCAATAACCTCTCCTCCATTGAATCCCTAACCTCTCCTCCAGTGACTCTCTAACCTTTCCTCTAGTGATTCCCTATCCTCTCCTCCAGTGATTGTCTAACCTCTCCTCCAATGATTCCCTAACCTCTCCTCCAGTGACTCCCTAACCTCTCCTCCAGTAAATCCCTAACCTTTCCTCCAGTAAATCCTTAACCTCTCATCCAGTGACACTCTAACACCTCCTCCAGTGATTCCCTAATCTAACCTCCAGTGACTCCATTAACTCTCCTCCAGTGATTCCATATCTTGTCCTCCAATGACTCCCTAAACTCTCCTCCAGTGACTCCCTACACTCTCCTCCAGTGACTCCCTAACCTCCTCTCCGGTGATTCGCTAACCTTTCCTCCAGTAAATCCCTAACCTCCTCTCCATTGATTCCCTAAACTCTCCTCCAGTGACTCCCAATTCTCTCCTCAAGTGATTCCCTAACCTCTCCTCCAGTGACTCGCTAATCTCCGATCCAGTGATTCCATATCTTATCCTCCAGTGACTCCTTAAACCTTCCTCCAGTGACTCCCTAAACTCTCCTCCAGTGACTCCCTACACTCTCCTCCAGTGACTCCCTAACCTCCTCTCCAGTGACTCTCTAACCTTTCCTCTAGTAAATCCCTAACCTCTCCTCAAGTAAATCCCTAACCTCTCCTCAAGTAAATCCCTAACCTCTACTCCAGTGATTCCCTAACCTCTCCTCCAGTGACTCGCTAATCTCCCCTCCAGTGATTCCATATCCTATCCTCCAGTGACACCTTTAACCTTCCTCCAGTGATTCCCTAAACTCTCCTCCAGTGACTCCCTAACCTCTCCTCCAGTAAATCCCTAACCTCTCCTCCATTGATTCCATACCTACACATAGAAGTATGTCATTATCCACCCCCCTCCATATCTACACATAGAATTATATCATTATCCACCCCCCTCCCCCCTCCATACCTACACATAGAATTATATCATTATCCACCCCCCTCCCCCCTCCATATCTACACATAGAATTATATCATTATCCACCCCCCTCCCCCCTCCATACCTACACATATAAATATATCATTATCCACCCTCCTCCCCCCTCCATACCTACACATAGAATTATACCATTATCCCCCCCTCCATACCTACACATAGAATTATACCATTATCCCCCCCTCCCCACCTACACATAGAAAAATATCATTAAAAACCCCCTCCCCACCTTCACATAGAATAATATCATTATCCACCCCCCCCCCCCCACAAAGTAGATAATTATTAACATTCTCGATCAACTCTCAATACTGCACAGATAAGAGGACTCTGAACATGTCGAGGGTTTGTTTCCTCGACATGTAACATTCACACACACACACACACACACACACACACACACAAACACTCACACGCACAAAGTACTCACACACACTCTCACACACACTTATACGAAGTGACACGTTGAAAGGAGTCCCAAACGATTAAAGCATGTTTCTCACCTTCACACTTGCTCTCTGTTAGTGTGTACCCAGACTGGCAGTTGCAGACGTAGGACCCTGGGGTGTTCACACAGGATGAGTTGTTGGGGCAATCAGCAGTCTGCTCCTTACACTCATTCACGTCTGCACACAGAGATGGAAAGATGGAGAGATGGTGAGAGATGGAGCGTGGGAGGGGGAATAGCGGGAATGGAGACAGAAAGAGAGAGAGGGAAAGAGAGCCACACAGAGTGTTTCTTGGTCATCTTAAACAAATCTACTTTGAAACCAAAGTATCCACCTCACACACATGGTTATGGGCTTATAGAATTTAAGAAACAGGTCAAATTGAAATGTATTACAATATCATTATCCCCCCTCCCCACCTACACATAGAATAATATCATTATCCCCCCTCCCCACCTACACATAGAATAATATCATTATCCCCCCTCCCCACCTACACATAGAATAATATCATTATCCCCCCTCCCCACCTACACATAGAATAATATCATTATCTCCCCTCCCCACCTACACATAGAATAATATCATTATCCCCCCTCCCCACCTACACATAGAATAATATAATTATCTCCCCTCCCCACCTACACATAGAATAATATCATTATCCCCCCTCCCCACCTACACATAGAATAATATCATTATCCCCCCTCCCCACCTACACATAGAATAATATCATTATCCCCCCTCCCCACCTACACATAGAATAATATCATTATCCCCCCTCCCCACCTACACATAGAATAATATCATTATCCCCCCTCCCCACCTACACATAGAATAATATCATTATCCCCCCCCACCTACACATAGAATAATATCATTATCCCCCTCCCCACCTACACATAGAATAATATCATTATCCACCCCCCTCCCCACCTACACAGAGAATAATATCATTATCCACCCCCCTCCCCACCTACACTAGAATAATATCATTATCCCCCCCTCCCCACCTACACATAGAATAATATCATTATCCCCCCTCTCCACCTACACATAGAATAATATCATTATCCCCCCTCTCCACCTACACATAGAATAATATCATTAGTCCCCATCCCCTCCCCACCTACACATAGAATAATATCATTATGCCCTCCTCCCCACCTACACATAGAATAATATCATTATCCCTCCCCTCCCCCACCCTACACATAGAATAATATCATATCCCCCCTCCCCACCTACACATAGAATAATATCATTATCCACCCCCTCCCCACCTACACATAGAATAATATCATTATCACACTCCCCTTCCCCACCTACACATAGAATAATATCATTATCCCCCCCCTCCCCACCTAACATAGAATAATCTAAAACCCCCTCCCCTCCCCACCTACACATAGAAAATATCATTATCCCCCCTCCCCCACCTAACATAGAATAATATCATTATCCCCCCTCCCCACCTACACATGAATAATATCATTATCCCCCTCCCCACCTACACATAGAATATATCATTATCCCCCCTCCCCACCTACACATAGAATAATATCATATCCCCCCTCCCCCACCTACACATAGAATAATATCATTATCACCCCTCCACCAGCCTACACATAGAATAATTCATTATCCCCCCTCCCACCACACATAGAATAATATCATTATCCACCCCTCCCCAACCTACACATAGAATAATATCATTCTCCCCCCTCCCCACCTACACATAGAATAATATCATTATCCCCCCTCCCCACCTACACATAGAATAATATCATTATCCCCCTCCCCACCTACACATAGAATAATATCATTATCCCCCCCTCCCCACCTACACATAGAATAATATCATTATCCCCCTCCCCACCTACACATAGAATAATATCATTATCCCCCCTCCCCACCTACACATAGAATAATATCATTATCCCCCTCCCCACCTACACATAGAATAATATCATTATCCCCCTCCCCACCTACACATAGAATAATATCATTATCCCCCCTCCCACCTACACATAGAATAATATCATTATCCCCCTCCCCACCTACACATAGAATAATATCATTATCCACCCCCCTCCCCACCTACACATAGAATAATATCATTATCCACCCCCCTCCCCACCTACACATAGAATAATATCATTATCCCCCCCTCCCCACCTACACATAGAATAGAATAATATCATTATCCCCCTCTCCACCTACACATAGAATAATATCATTATCCCCCCTCTCCACCTACACATAGAATAATATCATTATCCCCCCTCCCACCTACACATAGAATAATATCATTATCCCCCCTCCCCACCTACACATAGAATAATATCATTATCCCCCTCCCCACCTACACATAGAATAATATCATTATCCCCCCTCCCCACCTACACATAGAATAATATCATTATCCCCCCTCCCCACCTACACATAGAATAATATCATTATCACACCCCCCTCCCCACCTACACATAGAATTAAACAAATCTACTTTGAAACCAAAGTATCCACCTCACACACATGGTTATGGGCTTATAGAATTTAAGAAACAGGTCAAATTTGAAATGTATTACAATATCATTATCCCCCCACCCCACCTACACATAGAATAATATCATTATCCCCCCTCCCCACTACACATAGAATAATATCATTATCCCCCCTCCCCACCTACACATAGAATAATATCATTATCCCCCTCCCCACCTACACATAGAATAATATCATTATCCCCCCTCCCCACCTACACATAGAATAATATCATTATCCCCCCTCCCCACCTACACATAGAATAATATCATTATCACACCCCCTCCCCACCTACACATAGAATAATATCATTATCCCCCTCCCCTCCCCACCTACACATAGAATAATATAATTATCCCCCCCTCCCCACCTACACATAGAATAATATAATTATCCCCCCCTCCCCACCTACACATAGAATAATATCATTATCCCCTCCTCCCCACCTACACATAGAATAATATCATTATCCCCCCCTCCCCACCTACACATAGAATAATATCATTATCCCCCCCTCCCCACCTACACATAGAATAATATCATTATCCCCCCTCCCCACCTACACATAGAATAATATCATTATCCCCCCTCCCCACCTACACATAGAATAATATCATTATCCCCCCTCCCCACCTACACATAGAATAATATCATTATCCCCCCTCCCCACCTACACATAGAATAATATCATTATCCCCCCTCCCCACCTACACATAGAATAATATCATTATCCCCCCTCCCCACCTACACATAGAATAATATCATTATCCCCCCTCCCCACCTACACATAGAAATAAAAAATTCACCCCCCACCCCACCTACACATAGAATAATATCATTATCCCCCCTCCTCCCCTACACATAGAATAATATCAATATCCACCCCCCTCCCCACCTACACATAGAATAATATCATTATCCCCCCTCCCCACCTACACATAGAATAATATAATTATCCACCCCCCTCCCCACCTACACATAGAATAATATCATTATCCCCCCTCCCCACCTACACATAGAATAATATAATTATCCCCCCTCCCCACCCCACCTACACATAGAATAATATAATTATCCCCCCTCCCCACCCCACCTACACATAGAATAATATCATTATCTCCCCTCCCCACCTACACATAGAATATTATCATTATCACCCCTCCCCCACCTACACATAAAATAATATCATTATCCCCCCTCCCCACCTACACATAGAATAATATCATTATCCCCCTCCCCACCTACACATATAATAATATCATTATCCCCCCTCCTCCCCACCTACACATAGAATAATATCATTATCCCCCCTCCCCACCTACACATAGAATAATATCATTATCCCCCCTCCTCCCCACCTACACATAGAATAATATCATTATCCACCCCCCTCCCCACCTACACATAGAATAATATCATTATCCCCCCTCCCCACCTACACATAGAATAATATCATTATCCCCCCTCCCCACCTACACATAGAATAATATCATTATCCCCCCCCACCTACACATTGAATAATATCATTATCAGCCCCCTCCCCCCTCCCCACCTACACATAGAATAATATCATTATCCCCCCTCCCCACCTACACATAGAATAATATCATTATCAGCCCCCTCCCCCCTCCCCACCTACACATAGAATAATATCATTATCAGCCCCCTCCCCCCTCCCCACCTACACATAGAATAATATCATTATCCCCCCTCCCCCACCTACACATAGAATAATATCATTATCCCCCCTCCCCACCTACACATAGAATAATATCATTATCCCCCCTCCCCACCTACACATAGAATAATATCATTATCCCCCCTCCCCACCTACACATAGAATAATATCATTATCCCCCCTCCCCACCTACACATAGAATAATATCATTATCCCCCCTCCCCACCTACACATAGAATAATATCATTATCCCCCCTCCCCACCTACACATAGAATAATATCATTATCCCCCCTCCCCACCTACACATAGAAATAAAAAATTCACCCCCCACCCCACCTACACATAGAATAATATCATTATCCCCCCTCCTCCCCTACACATAGAATAATATCAATATCCACCCCCCTCCCCACCTACACATAGAATAATATCATTATCCCCCCCTCCCCACCTACACATAGAATAATATAATTATCCACCCCCCTCCCCACCTACACATAGAATAATATCATTATCCCCCCTCCCCACCTGCACATAGAATAATATAATTATCCACCCCCCTCCCCACCTACACATAGAATAATATCATTACACTCCTCCCCACCTACACATAGAATAATATCATTATCCTCCCCACCTACACATAGAATAATATCATTATCCTCCCCACCTACACATAAAATAATATCATTTTCCACCCCCTCCCCCACCTACACATAGAGTAATATCATTATCCTCCCCACCTACACATAAAATAATATCATTTTCCACCCCCTCCCCCACCTACACATAGAATAATATCATTATCCCCCCCTCCCCACCTACACATAGAATAATATCATTATCACCCCACCCCACCTACACATATAACAATATCATTATCCCCCCTCCCCACCTACACATAGAATAATATCATTATCCCCCCTCCCCACCTACACATAGAATAATATCATTATCCCCCCTCCCCACCTACACATAGAAATAAAAATTCACCCCCCACCCCACCTACACATAGAATAATATCATTATCCCCCCTCCTCCCCTACACATAGAATAATATCAATATCCACCCCCCTCCCCACCTACACATAGAATAATATCATTATCCCCCCTCCCCACCTACACATAGAATAATATAATTATCCACCCCCCTCCCCACCTACACATAGAATAATATCATTATCCCCCCTCCCCACCTACACATAGAATAATATAATTATCCCCCCTCCCCACCCCACCTACACATAGAATAATATAATTATCCCCCCTCCCCACCCCACCTACACATAGAATAATATCATTATCTCCCCTCCCCACCTACACATAGAATATTATCATTATCACCCCTCCCCCACCTACACATAAAATAATATCATTATCCCCCCTCCCCACCTACACATAGAATAATATCATTATCCCCCCTCCCCACCTACACATATAATAATATCATTATCCCCCCTCCTCCCCACCTACACATAGAATAATATCATTATCCCCCCTCCCCACCTACACATAGAATAATATCATTATCCCCCCTCCTCCCCACCTACACATAGAATAATATCATTATCCACCCCCCTCCCCACCTACACATAGAATAATATCATTATCCCCCCTCCCCACCTACACATAGAATAATATCATTATCCCCCCTCCCCACCTACACATAGAATAATATCATTATCCCCCCCACCTACACATTGAATAATATCATTATCAGCCCCCTCCCCCCTCCCCACCTACACATAGAATAATATCATTATCCCCCCTCCCCACCTACACATAGAATAATATCATTATCAGCCCCCTCCCCCCTCCCCACCTACACATAGAATAATATCATTATCAGCCCCCTCCCCCCTCCCCACCTACACATAGAATAATATCATTATCCCCCCTCCCCACCTACACATAGAATAATATCATTATCCCCCCCTCCCCACCTACACATAGAATAATATCATTATCCCCCCTCCCCACCTACACATAGAATAATATCATTATCCCCCCTCCCCACCTACACATAGAATAATATCATTATCCCCCCTCCCCACCTACACATAGAATAATATCATTATCCCCCCTCCCCACCTACACATAGAATAATATCATTATCCCCCCTCCCCACCTACACATAGAATAATATCATTATCCCCCTCCCCACCTACACATAGAAATAAAAAATTCACCCCCCACCCCACCTACACATAGAATAATATCATTATCCCCCCTCCTCCCCTACACATAGAATAATATCAATATCCACCCCCCTCCCCACCTACACATAGAATAATATCATTATCCCCCCTCCCCACCTACACATAGAATAATATAATTATCCACCCCCCTCCCCACCTACACATAGAATAATATCATTATCCCCCCTCCCCACCTGCACATAGAATAATATAATTATCCACCCCCCTCCCCACCTACACATAGAATAATATCATTACACTCCTCCCCACCTACACATAGAATAATATCATTATCCCCCCTCCTCCCCCTCCCCACCTACACATAGAATAATATCATTACACTCCTCCCCACCTACACATAGAATAATATCATTATCCTCCCCACCTACACATAGAATAATATCATTATCCTCCCCACCTACACATAAAATTATATCATTTTCCACCCCCTCCCCCACCTACACATAGAGTAATATCATTATCCTCCCCACCTACACATAAAATAATATCATTTTCCACCCCCTCCCCCACCTACACATAGAATAATATCATTATCCCCCCCTCCCCACCTACACATAGAATAATATCATTATCACCCCACCCCACCTACACATATAACAATATCATTATCCCCCCTCCCCACCTACACATAGAATAATATCATTATCCCCCCTCCCACCTACACATAGAATAATATCATTATCACCCCACCCCACCCCACCTACACATAGAATAATATCATTATCCCCCCTCCCCACCTACACATAGAACAATATCATTATCACCCCTCCCCACCTACACATAGAATAATATCATTATCACCCCTCCCCACCTACACATAGAATAATATCATTATCACCCCTCCCCACCTACACATAGAATAATATCATTATCCCCCCTCCCCACCTACACACAGAATAATATCATTATCACCCCTCCCCACCTACACATAGAATAATATCATTACCACCCCCTCCCCACCTACACATAGAATAATATCATTATCCCCCCTCCCCACCTACACATAGAACAATATCATTATCCCCCCTCCCCACCTACACATAGAATAATATAATTATCACCCCACCCCACCTACACATAGAATAATATAATTATCCCCCCCCACCTACACATAGAATAATATCATTATCCCCCCTCCCCACCTACACATAGAATAATATCAATATCACCCCTCCCCACCTTCACATAGAGTAATATAATTATCCACCCCTCCCCACCTTCACATAGAGTAATTTCGTTATCACCCCCCTCCATACCTCCTCATATAATTATTTGATTATCCAACCCCCTCCCCACCTACACATAAAATAATATCATTATCCACGCCCCTGCCCACCTACACATAGAATAATATCATAATAATATCATAATCCACCCCCCTCCCCACCAACACATATACAGTGCCTTGCGAAATTATTCGGCCCCCTTGAACTTTGCGACCTTTTGCCACATTTCAGGCTTCAAACATAAAGATATAAAACTGTATTTTTTTTGTGAAGAATCAACAACTAGTGGGACACAATCATGAAGTGGAACAACATTTATTGGATATTTCAAACTTTTTTAACAAATCAAAAACTGAAAAATTGGGCGTGCAAAATTATTCAGCCCCCTTAAGTTAATACTTTGTAGCGCCACCTTTTGCTGCGATTACAGATGTAAGTTGCTTGGGGTATGTCTCTATCAGTTTTGCACATCGAGAGACTGACATTTTTTCCCATTCCTCCTTGCAAAACAGCTCGAGCTCAGTGAGGTTGGATGGAGAGCATTTGTGAACAGCAGTTTTCAGTTCTTTCCACAGATTCTCGATTGGATTCAGGTCTGGACTTTGACTTGGACATTCTAACACCTGGATATGTTTATTTTTGAACCATTCCATTGTAGATTTTGCTTTATGTTTTGGATCATTGTCTTGTTGGAAGACAAACGTCCGTCCCAGTCTCAGGTCGTTTGCAGACTCCATCAGGTTCTCTTCCAGAATGGTCCTGTATTTGGCTCCATCCATCTTCCCATCAATTTTAACCATCTTCCCTGTCCCTGCTGAAGAAAAGCAGGCCCAAACCATGATGCTGCCACCACCATGTTTGACAGTGGGGATGGTAGTTCAGGGTGATGAGCTGTGTTGCTTTTACGCCAAACATAACATTTTGCATTGTTGCCAAAAAGTTCAATTTTGGTTTCATCTGACCAGAGCACCTTCTTCCACATGTTTGGTGTGTCTCCCAGGTGGCTTGTGGCAAACTTTAAACAACACTTTTTATGGATATCTTTAAGAAATGGCTTTCTTCTTGCCACTCTTCCATGAAGGCCAGATTTGTGCAATATACGACTGATTGTTGTCCTAGGGACAGAGTCTCCCACCTCAGCTGTAGATCTCTGCAGTTCATCCAGAGTGATCATGGGCCTCTTGGCTGCATCTCTGATCAGTCTTCTCCTTGTATGAGCTGAAAGTTTAGAGGGACGGCCAGGTCTTGGTAGATTTGCAGTGGTCTGATACTCCTTCCATTTCAATATCATCGGTGGCACAGTGCTCCTTGGGATGTTTAAAGCTTGGGAAATCTTTTTGTATCCAAATCCGGCTTTAAACTTCTTCACAACAGTATCTCGGACCTGCCTGGTGTGTTCCTTGTTCTTCATGATGCTCTCTGCGCTTTTAACGGACCTCTGAGACTATCACAGTGCAGGTGCATTTATACGGAGACTTGATTACACACAGGTGGATTGTATTTATCATCATTAGTCATTTAGGTCAACATTGGATCATTCAGAGATCCTCACTGAACTTTTGGAGAGAGTTTGCTGCACTGAAAGTAAAGGGGCTGAATAATTTTGCACGCCCAATTTTTCTGTTTTGATTTGTTAAAAAAGTTTGAAATATCCAATAAATGTCGTTCCACTTCATGATTGTGTCCCACTTGTTGTTGATTCTTCACAAAAAAATACAGTTTTATATCTTTATGTTTGAAGCCTGAAATGTGGCAAAAGGTCGCAAAGTTCAAGCGGGCCGAATACTTTCGCAAGGCACTGTAATAATATCATTATCCATCCCCCTACCTACCTTTAGCCGCACCCTCATACTACTCCTTCTCTGTTCTGCGGGTGATGTGGAGGTAAACCCAGGCCCTGCATGTCCCCAGACACCCTCATTTGTTGACTTCTGTGATCGAAAATGCCTTGGTTTCATGCATGTCAACATCAGAAGCCTCCTCCCTAAGTTTGTTTTACTCACTGCTTTAGCACACTCTGCGAACCCTGATGTCCTTGCTGTGTCTGAATCCTGACTCAGGAAGGCCACCAAAAATTCAGAGATTTCCATACCCAACTATAACATCTTCCGTCAAGATAGAACTGCCAAAGGGGGAGGAGTTGCAGTTTACTGCAGAGATAGCCTGCAAAGTAATGTCATACTTTCCAGGTCCATACCCAAACAGTTCGAACTACTAATTTTGAAAATGACTCTCTCCAGAAATAAGTCTCTCACGGTTGCCGCCTGCTACCGACCCCCCTCAGCTCCCAGCTGTGCCCTGGACACCATTTGTGAATTGATCGCCCCCCATCTAGCTTCAGAGTTTGTTCTGTTAGGTGACCTAAACTGGGATATGCTTAACACCCCGGCAGTCCTACAATCTAAGCTAGATGCCCTCAATCTCACACAAATCATCAAGGAACCCACCAGGTACAACCCTAATTCTGTAAACAAGGGCACCCTCATAGACGTCATCCTGACCAACTGGCCCTCCAAATACACCTCCGCTGTCTTCAACCAGGATCTCAGCGATCACTGCCTCATTGCCTGTATCCGCTACGGAGCCGCAGTCAAACGACCACCCCTCATCACTGTCAAACGCTCCCTAAAACACTTCTGTGAGCAGGCCTTTCTAATCGACCTGGCCCGGGTATCCTGGAAGGACATTGACCTCATCCCGTCAGTTGAGGATGCCTGGTCATTCTTTAAAAGTAACTTCCTCACCATTTTAGATAAGCATGCTCCGTTCAAAAAATGCAGAACTAAGAACAGATACAGCCCTTGGTTCACTCCAGACCTGACTGCCCTCGACCAGCACAAAAACATCCTGTGGTGGACTGCAATAGCATCGAATAGTCCCCGCGATATGCAACTGTTCAGGGAAGTCAGGAACCAATACACGCAGGAAAGCTAAGGCCAGCTTCTTCAGGCAGAAGTTTGCATCCTGTAGCTCCAACTCCAAAAAGTTCTGGGACACTGTGAAGTCCATGGAGAACAAGAGCACCTCCTCCCAGCTACCCACTGCACTGAGGCTAGGTAACACGGTCACCACCGATAAATCCATGATTATCGAAAACTTCAACAAGCATTTCTCAACGGCTGGCGTTGCCTTCCGCCTGGCTACTCCAACCTCGGCCAACAGCTCCGCCCCCCCCCCACAGCTACTCGCCCAAGCCTCTCCAGGTTCTCCTTTACCCAAATCCAGATATCAGATGTTCTGAAAGAGCTGCAAAACCTGGACCCGTACAAATCAGCTGGGCTTGACAATCTGGACCCTTTATTCCTGAAACTATCCGCCGCCATTGTCGCAACCCCTATTACCAGCCTGTTCAACCTCTCTTTCATATCGTCTGAGATCCCCAAGGATTGGAAAGCTGCCGCAGTCATCCCCCTCTTCAAAGGGGGAGACACCCTGGACCCAAACTGTTACAGACCTATATCCATCCTGCCCTGCCTATCTAAGGTCTTCGAAAGCCAAGTCAACAAACAGGTCACTGACCATCTCGAATCCCACCGTACCTTCTCCGCTGTGCAATCTGGTTTCCGAGCCGGTCACGGGTGCACCTCAGCCACACTCAAGGTACTAAACGATATCATAACCGCCATCGATAAAAGACAGTACTGTGCAGCCGTCTTCATCGACCTTGCCAAGGCTTTCGACTCTGTCAATCACCATATTCTTATCGGCAGACTCAGTAGCCTCGGTTTTTCGGATAACTGTCTGCCCGTCCTTGGACACTGTGCTATCTAACCTCCAAACGAGCTTCAATGCCATACAACACTCCTTCCGTGGCCTCCAACTGCTCTTAAACGCTAGTAAAACCAAATGCATGCTTTTCAACCGATCGCTGCCTGCACCCGCATGCCCGACTAGCATCACCACCCTGGATGGTTCCGACCTTGAATATGTGGACATCTATAAGTACCTAGGTGTCTGGCTAGACTGTAAACTCTCCTTCCAGACTCATATCAAACATCTCCAATCGAAAATCAAATCAAGAGTCGGCTTTCTATTCCGCAACAAAGCCTCCTTCACTCACGCCGCCAAGCTTACCCTAGTAAAACTGATCCTCGACTTTGACGACGTCATCTACAAAATTGCTTCCAACACTCTACTCAGCAAACTGGATGCAGTTTATCACAGTGCCATCCGTTTTGTCACTAAAGCACCTTATACCACCCACCACTGCGACTTGTATGCTCTAGTCGGCTGGCCCTCGCTACATATTCGTCGCCAGACCCACTGGCTCCAGGTCATCTACAAGTCCATGCTAGGTCCTGAGCTGCCAGAGTATTCCGTCTGTCCTGAGATGCCAGAGTCTCCCGTCTGTCCTGAGCCACCAGAGTCTCCCGTCTGTCCTGAGCCACCAGAGTCTCCCGTCTGTCCTGAGCCGCCAGAGTCTCCTGTCTGTCCTGAGCCGCCAGAGTTTCCCATCAGTCCTGAGCCGCCAGAGTCACCCGTCTGTCCTGAGCCGACCAGAGCCACCAGTCTGTCCTTAGCCGCCAGAGCCGCCAGTCTGTCCTGAGTCGCCAGAGCCGCCAGTCAGCCAGGAACCACCAGAGCCGTCGGTCAGCCAGGAGCTGCCAGAGCCACCGGTCAGCCAGGAGCCGCCAGGGCCGCCAGAAGCTGCCAGAGCCGCCGGTCAGCCAGGAGCCGCCAGAGCCACCATTCAGCCAGGAGCCGCCAGAGCCGCCAGCCAGCCAGGAGCTTCCAGAGCCATCACCCAGCCAGGAGCTGCCAGAGCCGTCAGCCAGCCAGGAGCAGCCAGAGCCATCAGCCAGCCAGGAGCTGCCAGAGCCGTCAGTCAGCCAGGAGCTTCCAGAGCCATCACCCAGCCAGGAGCTGCCAGAGCCGTCAGCCAGCCAGGAGCAGCCAGAGCCGTCAGCCAGCCAGGAGCTGCCAGAGCCGTCAGTCAGCCAGGAGCTGCCAGAGCCGTCAGTCAGCCAGGAGCTGCCAAAGCTGTCAGTCAGCCAGGAGCCGTCGGAGTCTCCCGCCTGTCCGGCACTGCCGGAATCTCCTGTCCATTCGGGACCCATAGCTAGGGTCCCCAGTCGGAGGTCGGCGGCGAGGGTCGCCACTCGTAAGAGGCCACGGGGGCGGTTGAGGAGGCGGACAAAAACTGTGGTGAAGGGCGTGAGTTGGGATGGGCAGTCTATGTTTGTTTTTCTATGTTGGTTTTTGTGTTCGGCCTAGTATGGTTCTCAATCAGAGGCAGGTGTCGTTAGTTGTCTCTGATTGAGAATTATACTTAGGTAGCCTGGGTTTCACTTTTTTGTTTGTGGGTGTTTGTTTCCTTGTGAGTGTTTGGGCCACACGGTGCTGTTTCGGTTTTGTAGATTTCACGTTTATTATTTTTGTTCCAGCGTTCAGTTGTGTGGTTTTGAATAAATCAATATGGACACTTATCACGCAGCATTTTGGTCCGATCCTTACTCCGCCTCAGACGAAGAGGAGGAAAGTTGTTACACACACTTGAATACTCACCCTTACACTCCCCAGTGAGAGCAGTATAGTTGACAGGCGTTGTGGATCTGAACCCAGGTTGACACTGGCAGAGGTAGCTCCCGATGGTGTTGAGGCAAGTGGCGTTGCTGCCACAAACCTGTGGTGTCTTCTGGCACTCATTGAGATCTGAAGAGATAAGGACATATGGTGATAGAGCTGTGACTCACTAAACTCTCATCCAGTGATTCCCTAACCCCTCCTCCAGTGATTCCCTAATCTCTCCTCCAGTGATTCCCTAACCTCTCCTCCAGTGATTCCCTAACCTCTCCTCCAGTGATTCCCTAATCTCTCCTCCAGTGATTCCCTAACCTCTCCTCCAGTGATTCCCTAATCTCTCCTCCAGTGATTCCCTAATCTCTCCTCCAGTGATTCCCTAACCTCTCCTCCAGTGATTCCCTAACCTCTCCTCCAGTGATTCCCTAACCTCTCCTCCAGTGATTCCCTAACCTCTCCTCCAGTGACTCAAGACAGTCCATGTATTTTATGTATTTCAGAACTAAAGCAGCTGAAATAAGGAATGAGAGGCTTTATGATCAGGTTACCATTTGGATCAGCTGTGGTGATGTGGTACATCAAAGCAGGGGACTGTCTGGGGGTTCAAGGGGAGAGGTTGGGGAATCACTGCTCCACAAATATGGCACAGAACAGAGAAGATAAGATTGCAAAAACAAGCTAAACTGAGACCCGAGCCTCACATACGCTGTTGCTGTTTCTGATACATAAATACATAAAATCACAATGACACAATTTTTAGAGAATAATATCATTATCCACCCCTCCACACCTACACATAGAATAATATAATTATCCACCCCCCTCCCCACCTACACATAGAATGATATCATTATCCACCCCCCTCCCCACCTACACATAGAATTATACCATTGTCCACCCCCCTCTACTAACAGCTAGCTTGTTTAGCCCCGGTCTGTAACTGCTAGCTGTTTAGCCCGGCCTACTAACTGTTAGCTTGTTAGCACAGGCCTGCTAACTGTCTGAATCGCCGTGTCCCCAGCTAGCCCAACCACTCACCGGACCCATACGATTCCGTAACACCCAATGTGATACGGAATCGCTATTATTTTTTCATTTTTAGAACACATTCAAAAACCTCCAGAAGCTAACCAGCTAGTCATTGTTAGCCACTGCTAGCGGCTTTTACCATTTTTTTTTTTTTTTTGCCTGGATAACTGTCTCTCCACAACAACGCTGGATTCCTGCCGTAATCCCTGGACCACTACTTCTGATCTTCACAGCTAGCTTGCACCCAGTACCGAAGCTATCCCTGAGGCCCACTTCCCGGCCTACTCAGCTGTACACCCGAGCCACACACGAGCCACCGGACCCTTGCTGTAAACTTGGCTACATAGCTGATGCCTGCTGGACATTGTGATCACTTGGCTACATAGCTGATGCCTGCTGGACTGTCCATTAATCACGGTACTCCATTCTGTTTGTTTATGTTTTTATCTGTCGGCCCCAGCCGCACTCTGTGTGTAGTTAATCCGACCCTCTCTGCCGAGTCAACGCCATTTTACCTGCTGTTGTTGTGCTAGCTGATTAGCTGTTTTTGTCTAACCTGGTGTTTTAGCTAGCTCTCCCAATCTACACCTGCGATTACTTTATGCCTCGCTGTATGTCTCTCTCAAATGTCAATATGCCTTGTATACTGTTGTTCAGGTTAGTTATCATTGTTTTAGTTTACAATGGAGCCCCTAGTCCCACTCTTCATACCTCTGATACCTCCTTTGTCCCACCTCCCACACATGCAGTGACCTCACCCATTACAACCAGCATGTCCAGAGATACAACCTCTCTTATCATCACTCAGTGCCTGGGCTTACCTCCGCTGCACCCGCACCCCACCATAGCCCTGTCTGCGCATTATGCTCTGAATATATTCTACTATGCCCAGAAATCTGCTCCTTTTATTCTTTGTCCCCAACGCTTTAGGCGACCTGTTTTGATAGCCTTTAGCCGCACCCTCATACTACTCCTCCTCTGATGTGGAGGTAAACCCAGGCCCTGCATGTCCCCAGGCACCCTCATTCGTTGACTTATGTGATCGAAAAAGCCTTGGTTTCATTGCATGTCAACATCAGAAGCCTTCTCCCTAAGTTTGTTTTACTCACTGCTTTAGCACACTCTGCGAACCCTGATGTCCTTGCCGTGCCTGAATCCTGGCTCAGGAAGGCCACCAAAAATTCTGAGATTTCCATACCCAACTATAACATTTTCCGTCAAAGTAGAACTGCCAAAGGGGGAGGAGTTGCAGTCTACTGCAGAGATAGCCTGCAAAGTAATGTCAAACTTTCCAGGTCCATACCCAAACAGTTCGAACTACTAATTAAAAAAATTACTCTCTCCAGAAATAAGTCTCTCACTGTTGCTGCCTGCTACCGACCCCCCTCAGCTCCCAGCTGTGCCCTGGACACCATTTGTGAATTGATCGCCCCCCATCTAGCTTCAGAGTTTGTTCTGTTAGGTGACCTAAACTGGGATATACTTAACACCCCGGCAGTCCTACAATCTAAGCTAGATGCCCTCAATCTCACACAAATCATCAAGGAACCCACCAGGTACAACCCTAATTCTGTAAACAAGGGCACCCTCATAGACGTCATCCTGACCAACTGGCCCTCCAAATACACCTCCGCTGTCTTCAACCAGGATCTCAGCGATCACTGCCTCATTGCCTGTATCCGCTACGGATCCGCAGTCAAACGACCACCCCTCATCACTGTCAAACGCTCCCTAAAACACTTCTGCGAGCAGGCCTTTCTAATCGACCTGGCCAGGGTATCCTGGAAGGATATTGACCTCATCCCGTCAGTTGAGGATGCCTGGTCATTCTTTAAAAGTAACTTCCCCACCATTTTAGATAAGCATGCTCTGTTCAAAAAATGCAGAACTAAGAACAGATACAGCCCTTGGTTCACTCCAGACCTGACTGCCCTTGACCAGCACAAAAACATCCTGTGGCGGACTGCAATAGCATCGAATAGTTCCCGCAATATGCAACTGTTCAGGGAAGTCAGGAACCAATACAAGCAGTCAGTCAGGAAAGCCAAGGCCAGCTTCTTCAGGCAGAAATTTGCATCCTGTAGCTCTAACTCCAAAAAGTTCTGAGACACTGTAAAGTCCATGGACAACAAGAGCACCTCCTCCCAGCTGCCCACTGCACTGAGGCTAGGTAACACGGTCACCACCGATAAATCCATGATTATCGAAAACTT
Source organism: Oncorhynchus kisutch (assembly GCF_002021735.2). Classification (NCBI taxonomy): domain Eukaryota; kingdom Metazoa; phylum Chordata; class Actinopteri; order Salmoniformes; family Salmonidae; genus Oncorhynchus; species Oncorhynchus kisutch. The sequence goes on along the minus strand of NW_022261978.1, from coordinate 6,756,562 downwards.
CAACAAGCATTTCTCAATGGATGGCCATGCCTTCCTCCTGGCTACTCCAACCTCGGCCAACAGCTCCGCCTCCCCCGCAGCTACTCGCCTAAGCCTCTCCAGGTTCTCCTTTACCCAAATTCAGATAGCAGATGTTCTGAAAGAGCTGCAAAACCTGGACCCGTACAAATCAGCTGGGCTTGACAATCTGGACCCTCTATTTCTGAAACTATCCACTGCCATTGTCGCAACCCCTATTACCAGCCTGTTCAACCTCTCTTTCATATCATCTGAGATCCCCAAGGATTGGAAAGCTGCCGCAGTCATCCCCCTCTTCAAAGGGGGAGACACCCTGGACCCAAACTGTTACAGACCTATATCCATCCTGCCCTGCCTATCTAAGGTCTTCGAAAGCCAAGTCAACAAACAGGTCATTGACCATCTCGAATCCCACCGTACCTTCTCCGCTGTGCAATCTGGTTTCCGAGCCGGTCACGGGTGCACCTCAGCCACGCTCAAGGTACTAAACAATATCATAACCGCCATCGATAAAAGACAGTACTGTGCAGCCGTCTTCATCGACCTTGCCAAGGCTTTCGACTCTGTCAATCACCATATTCTTATCGGCAGACTCCGTAGCCTCGGTTTTTTCTAATGACTGCCTTGCCTGGTTCACCAACTACTTTGCAGACAGAGTTCAGTGTGTCAAATTGGAGGGCATGTTGTCCGGTCCTCTGGCAGTCTCTATGGGGGCCACATATTATTCTATGTGTAGGTGGGGAGGGGGGTGGATAATAATATTATTCTATGTGTAGGTGGGGAGGGGTGGATAATGATATTATTCTATGTGTAGGTGGAGAGGGTTGGATAATGATATTATTCTATGTGCAGGTGGGGAGGGGGGATAATTATATTATTCTATGTGTAGGTGGGGAGGGGAGGGGGGATAATGATATTTTTTATTTTACCTTTATTTAACCAGGTAGGCTAGTTGAGAACAAGTTCTCATTTACAACTGCGACCTGGTCAAGATAAAGCATAGCTGTTACGGTTTTCTTCCGTCGAAGGAGAGTCGGACCAAAATGCAGCGTGGTAATTTCCATGCGGTGAAGGAGAGGAGGACCAAAACGCAGCGTGGTTATTCTGATACATGTTTAATAAAGATGAAACACGAACAGTACAAAAACAATAACGTAACGTGAAAACCTATACAGCCTATCTGGTTACAACAAACACAGAGACAGGAACAATCACCCACCAAACACTCAAAGAATATGGCTGCCTAAATATGGTTCCCAATCAGAGACAACGATAAACACCTGCCTCTGATTGAGAACCACTCCAGACAGCCATAGACTATGCTAGATAACCCCACTAAGCCACAATCCCAATACCTACGAAAACCCCAAGACAAAACACACCACATAAATAAACCCATGTCACACCCTGGCCTGACCAAAATAATAAAGAAAACACAAAATACTAAGACCAGGGGGGTGACACTGTGTACAATTTAATGCTACCTCTTCAGACAACAACATTTTCCCTCACTTTCCCTCCTTGTATTACACTGTGATAACTAATGTTAAAATTGTTCAAATGGCTTTTAACACGTTGTTTTTCAAAATAAAAGCCTGAAACCAGACAAACTATTTACTGTACAACAAAATATTACCACCAATATTCTTAATAGAAATGTCAAAGACAAATGTCACATAGAATAACAACACACTGTTAATAGCAGTGTGAACAGACAACACAGAGTTACACATGGAGTAAACAATTAACAAGTCAATAACACAGTAGAAAACAAAGGGGGAGTCTATATACAATGTGTGCAAAAGGCATGAGGAGGTAGGCAAATCATTAAAATGTTGTGATAAATGAGTGATAAATGATCAGAAAAGTAAATAAATAAAAACAGTATGGGGATGAGGTATGTAAATTGGGTGGGCTGTTTACCGATAGACTATGTACAGCTGCAGCGATCGGTTAGCTGCTCAGATAGCAGATGTTTGAAATTGGTGAGGGAGATAAAAGTATCCTCCCCTCCCCACCTACACACAGAGTAATATCATTATCCCCCCTCTCCACCTACACATAGAATAATATAATTATCCCCCCTCCCCACCTACACATAGAATAATATCATTATCACCCCCCCTCCCCTCCCCACCTACACATATAAAAATATAATTATCCCCCCCCGCCTCCCCACCTACACATAGAATAATAATAATATTATCCCCCCCCCCCCACCTCCCCACCTATACATAGAATAGTATCATTATCCGCTCTCCTCCCCCCTCCCCACCTACACATAGAGGAATGTCATTATCCCCCCCCCCCACACACACACACACACACACACAAACAACCAACACACACACACACTCAGACATGTGAATACTCACCGTTACACTCTCCAGCGAGAGGAGTAAACTTGAAAGATGTTGTGGATCTGAACCCAGGTAGACACTGACAGTAGAAGCTCCCCTGTGTGTTGTAACATGCAGCTTTACTTCCACAGGGTGGGGTACTGTCCTTCTCTTTACACTCATCTATATCAACACATTGCTGTCTCCCTTTGGCTTTGAAGCCCAGGCCGCAAACTCTGGCCTCTAGGTTCCCCAGAAGAGTGAAATGAAGACCTGTGAGGAGAGACAGAGAGACAGAGAGACAGAGAGACAGAGAGACAGAGCGAGACAGAGCGAGACAGAGCGAGACAGAGAGAGACAGAGAGAGACAGAGACAGAGAAACAGACAGAGTTATTCACCAGTTTCCTACTAGCCCAGCCTCGGGTTAGCGTCATTCCCATCCCTGTCAACACCACAGCATTCTGGACCTCGTTGGGATGCAATTATTTTTATTACTTTTATCAACAATTTGTTGATCCCAAATGGCACTCTGTTCCATAGGCTAGTGCATTATTAAAACATGGGTATAATCACTAGGAAAATACTTGTAAACACAGGGCGTAATGAACAAATGAACAAACAAACAAATGAACGAACAAACAAATGCCCCAAACAGGGGGACTTAAACTGTCCAGAAAAAAAACACAAAATGGGAAAACATAAAACCCATAGACGTGCACACAAGTAAACCAAACAGACGGTCACAATAATTAATCCCGCACAAGGAACCCTGCGGGCCGGCTGACTAATAAAGCCTTACTACTAACTACCTAATTCAAAACAGGTGCACTCAATAAACACATAAGGAGAGGGAGGAAATAATCAGTGGCAGCTAGTAGGCCGGCGACGACGACCGCCGAGCGCCACCCGAACGGGAAGAGGAGTGTCCTTCGGTCGGAGTCATGACAATACTTTTTTTTTTCTTTTTTTTACTAGTTATTAAACTGAAGAATAGTAGGTTACTAGCTAGGTTACTAAACTGAAGTATAGTAGAGAAGACAGAGATATTATAACTAGGTTACTAAACTGAAGTATAGGAGAGAAAACAGAGATATTATAACTAGGTTACTAAACTGAAGTACAGGAGAGAAGACAGAGATATTATAACTAGGTTACTAAACTGAAGTATAGGAGAGAAAACAGAGATATTATAACTAGGTTACTAAACTGAAGTATAGGAGAGAAAACAGAGATATTATAACTAGGTTACTAAAATGAAGTATAGGAGAGAAGACAGAGATATTATAACTAGGTTACTAAACGTAAAGGGGAATATCACTCAAAAACTATCTTTTGGTATTTGTTTCATTATGTTTTGCATGTCAGCAGTAAAGTTGTTAAGATATTGGACTTTAAGAAGAAAAGTGTCTCGGCCACTTCATCATGATAATGTATATACATCACTGAACACAGAGTGAGTCATTCCAAATTGTTATGTGACTAAATAAGCACATTCTTAGTGCTGAACTTATTTAGGCTTGACATAACAAAGGGGTTGATTTCTTATTGACTCAAGACATTTCAGCTTTTCATTTCAACATATACACACACACACACACACACACACACACACACACACACACACACGCACACGCACTTGCACACTCACACACACAGAAGCTCTCTCTCTCCCTCTCCCACCCCTCCCCGCTTGATCTCTCTCTCTCCCCCTCTCTCACCCCTCCCCACTTGATCTGTCTCTCTCCCTCTCTCTCACCCCTCCCCACTTGATCTGTCTCTCTCCCTCTCTCACCCCTCTCCACTATCTCTCTCTCTCCCCCTCTCTCACCCTTCCACGCTTGATCTCTCTCTCTCCCTCTCCCCTCTGTCATATTATGGTAATATACTGTGTTGTAATGATGTGCAAATAGTTAAAGTACAAAAGGGAAAATAAAAAAACATGTATATAGGTTGTATTTACAATGGTGTTTGTTATTCACTGGTTGCATTTTCTTTTGGCAACAGGTCACAAATCTTGCTGCTGTCACGACTTTCACCGAGTCGGTCCCTCTCCTTGTTCGGGCGGTCGGCGTCGCCGGTCTTCTAGCCATCGTCGATCCACTTTCCATTTTCCATTTGTTTTGTCTTGTTTTCCTACACACCTGGTTCTCATTCCCCTCATTAAGTGTTGTGCATTTAACCCTCTGTTCCCCCCATGTCTTTGTGTGGTCTTGTTTGTTGTAAGTGCTTGTGCACATGTTGACTGGTGCGCGTCGGGTTTTGTACCCATGTTGGTTATTTCTTGATGCCGTTGGTTTTGAAATGAAACTGCTCCGAGGGTAATATGTGTCTCTAATATGGCCGTACATTGGGCAGGAGGTTAGGAAGTGCAGCTCAGTTTCCACCTCATTTTGTGGGCAATGTGCACATATCCTGTCCTCTCTTGAGAGCCAGGTCTGCTTTCGGCGGAATTTCTCAATAGCAAGGCTATGCTCACGAAGTCAAGGTGAAGAAGTAGAGAAATCTGTCCTCGTATCAGACCTGGGTTCAAATACTGTTTAAAACATTTCAGATCCTTTCATTTCTAGCCGGTCTGAAGTGCTGTATGGGCAGGGTTTGTACGGTAGACACTATTCCATTGGTTCAATTACGCCAGGCAAACTCAACAAAGCCCAGATTAACTGTTTGCAATATATATCGAGTAGTATTTGAACCCAGCTCTGACTAATTCAGGGACTCTCCAAATAGCCAACTAGTGTCAGTCCTGTTACTGTGTTTTTTCCTGGAAACAGTGATATTCTGACAGTAATAAATAACATAGTACTACATCCATAACATCCATAACACAACTAATTGAACATAGTACTACATCCATAACATCCATAACATAACTACCTGAACATAGTACTACATCAATTATCATCAATCTACCCACAATACCCCATTATGACAAAGCAAAAAACTGCTTTTTAGAATGTTATAGCATTTATTTTCAACAAAAAAAAAAATATCACATTATCATAAGTATTCAGACCCTTTACTCAGTAATGTGTTGAAGCACATTTGGCAGTGATTACAGCCTTGAGTCTTCTTGGATATGACACTACAAGCTTGGCACACCTGTATTTGGAGAGTTTCTCCCATTCTTCTCTGCAGATCCAATCAAGATCTTTCGGGTTGGATTGGAAGTGTCGCTGCACAGCTATTTTCAGGCCTCTCCAGAGATGTTCGATCGAGTTCAAGTCCAGGCTCTGGCTGGGCCACTCAAGGACATTCAGAGGCTTGTTCCGAAGCCACTCCTGCATTGTCTTGGCTGCGTGCTTAGTGTTGTTGTCCTGTTGGAAGGTGAACCTTTGCCCCAGTCTGATATTCTATGCACTCTGGAGCAGGTTTTCATCAAGGATCTATCTGTACTTTGCTCCATTCATCTTTTCCTCGATCCTGACTAGTCTCCCAGTCCCTGCCACTGAACAACATCCCCACAGCATGATGCTGCCACCACCATGCTTCACCTTAGGGTTGGTGCCAGGTTTCAAAGAGTCCAAGCTTGGTTTCACCAGACCAGAGAATCTTGTTCCTCAATATCTGAGAGTCTTAAGGTGCATTTTGGCAAACTCCAATGGGCTGTCATGTGCCTTTTACTCAGGAGTGGCTTCCATCGGGCCACTCTACCATGAAGTCCCGATTGGTGGAGTGCTGCAGAGATATTTGTCCTTCTGGAAGGTTCTCCCATCTCCACAGAGGAACTCTGGAGCTCTGTCAGAGTGACCATCGTGTTCATGGTCACCTCCTTGACCAAGGCCCTTTTTCCACGATTGCTCAGTTTGGCAGGGCGGCCAGCTCTAGGAAGAGTCTTGGTGATTCCAAACGTATTCCATTTAAGAATGATGGAGGCCACTGTGTTCTTGAGGACCTTCAATGCTCCAGACATGTTTTGGTTCCCTTCCCCAGATCTGTGCCTCGACACAATCCTGTCTCAGAGCTCTACTATTATTAATACAATTCCTTCCACCTCATTGCTTGGTTTTTGCCCAACTGTGGGACCTTATATAGACAAGTGTGTGTCTTTCCAAGTCATGTCCAATCAAATGAATTTACCACAGGTGGACTCCAATCAAGTTGTAGAAACACCTCAAGGATGATCAATGGAAACAGGATGCACCTGAGCTCAATTTCGAGTCTCATAGCAAAGGGTCTGAATACTTGTTTAAATAAGGTATTTCTGTGTTTCACTTTTAATGCATTTGGAGAAAAAAAACTAAAAAACCTTTAGCCTTGTCGTTATGGGGTATTGTGTGTAGATTGACAAGGGGGAACGAATTATTCATTCCATTTTATAGTTAGGCTGTAACAAAACAAATGATGGAAAAAAGTCAAGGGGTCTGAATACTTTCCGAATGCACTACAGTATACACACTAAAATACACACTACACAATATACACACGACACAATATACACACTACAGTATACACACTAAAATACACATTACACAATATACGCACTACACAATATACACACTACACAATATACACACTACAGTATAAACACTGTCTAAACACACAAAAACTGTCTATACACACTAAAACTGTCAAGAAACTACACTGAACAGAAATATAAATGCAACATGTAAAGTGTTGGTCCCAAGTTGCATGAAATTAAATAAAATATCAAAGAAATGTCTATCACTTGTTTTTCACAAATTTGTTTACATCCCTGTTAGTGAGCGTTTCTCCTTTGCCCCGATAATCTACCTGACAGGTGTGGCATGTTAAGAAGCTGATCAAACAGCATGACCATTACACAGGTGCACCTTGTGCAGGTGACAATAAAAGGCAATTCTAAAATGTCCAGTTTTGTCACACAACACAATGCCATAGATTTCTCAAGTTTTGAGGGAGTGTGTAATTGGCATGAGGACTTGAGGAATGTCCACCAGAGCTGATGCCAGAGAATTTAATCTTCATTTCTCTATTATAAGCCTCCAACATAGTTTTATAGAATTTGGCAGTACGTCCAACAAGCCTAACAACCACAGACTACATGTATGACGTCATGTTAGGGAGTGGTTTGCTGATGTCAACATTGTGAACACAGTGCCCCATGGTGGCGGTGGGGTTATGTTATGTACCTTGTGAACACAGTGCCCCATGGTGGCGGTGGGGTTATGTTATGTACCTTGTGAACACAGTGCCCCATGGTGGCGGTGGGGTTATGTTATGTACCTTGTGAACACAGTGCCCCATGGTGGCGGTGTGGTTATGTTATGTACCTTGTGAACACAGTGCCCCATGGTGGCGGTGGGATTATGTTATGTACCTTGTGAACACAGTGCCCCATGGTGGCGGTGGGGTTATGTTATGTACCTTGTGAACACAGTGCCCCATGGTGGCGGTGGGGTTATGTTATGTACCTTGCGAACACAGTGCCCCATGGTGGCGGTGGGGTTATGTTATGGGCAGTCATAAGATCGGGATGACGAACGCAATTGCATTTTATTGGTGGCCACTTGAATACACAGAGGTACATTGATGAGATCCTGAAGCCTATTGTCGTGCCATTCATCCGCCGCCATCACCTCCTGTTTCAGAATGAAGATGCACTGCCCCATGTTGCAAGGAACT
>NW_022261978.1:6713603-6743603 GCF_002021735.2 Oncorhynchus kisutch | reverse complement strand
GACTGCAACACTATATATGTCAGCTACTACAGAGCCTGAAATGACTGCAACACTATATATGTCAGCTACTACAGAGCCTGAAATGACTGCAACACTATATATGTCAGCTACTACAGAGCCTGAAATGACACAACACTATATATGTCAGCTACTACAGAGCCTGAAATGACTGCTACACTATATATGTCAGCTACTACAGAGCCTGAAATGACTGCAACACTATATATGTCAGCTACTACAGAGCCTGAAATGACTGCAACACTATATATGTCAGCTACTACAGAGCCTGAAATGACTGCAACACTATATATGTCAGCTACTACAGAGCCTGAAATGACTGCAACACTATATATGTCAGCTACTACAGAGCCTGAAATGACTGCAACACTATATATGTCAGCTACTACAGAGCCTGAAATGACTGCAACACTATATATGTCAGCTACTACAGAGCCTGAAATGACTGCAACACTATATATGTCAGCTACTACAGAGCCTGAAATGACTGCAAAACTATATATGTCAGCTACTACAGAGCCTGAAATGACTGCAACACTATATATGTCAGCTACTACAGAGCCTGAAATGACTGCAACACTATATATGTCAGCTACTACAGAGCCTGAAATGACTGCAACACTATATATGTCAGCTACTACAGAGCCTGAAATGACTGCAACACTATATATGTCAGCTACTACAGAGCCTGAAATGACTGCAACACTATATATGTCAGCTACTACAGAGCCTGAAATGACTGCAACACTATATATGTCAGCTACTACAGAGCCTGAAATGACTGCAACACTATATATGTCAGCTACTACAGAGCCTGAAATGACTGCAACACTATATATGTCAGCTACTACAGAGCCTGAAATGACTGCAACACTATATATGTCAGCTACTACAGAGCCTGAAATGACTGCAACACTATATATGTCAGCTACTACAGAGACTGAAATGACTGCTACACTATATATGTCAGCTACTACAGAGCCTGAAATGACTGCAACACTATATATGTCAGCTACTACAGAGCCTGAAATGACTGCAACACTATATATGTCAGCTACTACAGAGCCTGAAATGACTGCAACACTATATATGTCAGCTACTACAGAGCCTGAAATGACTGCAACACTATATATGTCAGCTACTACAGAGACTGAAATGACTGCTACACTATATATGTCAGCTACTACAGAGCCTGAAATGACTGCAACACTATATATGTCAGCTACTACAGAGCCTGAAATGACTGCAACACTATATATGTCAGCTACTACAGAGCCTGAAATGACTGCAACACTATATATGTCAGCTACTACAGAGCCTGAAATGACTGCAACACTATATATGTCAGCTACTACAGAGCCTGAAATGACTGCTACACTATATATGTCAGCTACTACAGAGCCTGAAATGACTGCTACACTATATATGTCAGCTACTACAGAGCCTGAAATGACTGCAACACTATATATGTCAGCTACTACAGAGCCTGAAATGACTGCAACACTATATATGTCAGCTACTACAGAGCCTGAAATGACTGCAACACTATATATGTCAGCTACTACAGAGCCTGAAATGACTGCAACACTATATATGTCAGCTACTACAGAGCCTGAAATGACTGCAACACTATATATGTCAGCTACTACAGAGCCTGAAATGACTGCAACACTATATATGTCAGCTACTACAGAGCCTGAAATGACTGCTACACTATATATGTCAGCTACTACAGAGCCTGAAATGACTGCAACACTATATATGTCAGCTACTACAGAGCCTGAAATGACTGCAACACTATATATGTCAGCTACTACAGAGCCTGAAATGACTGCAACACTATATATGTCAGCTACTACAGAGCCTGAAATGACAGCAACACTATATATGTCAGCTACTACAGAGCCTGAAATGACTGCAACACTATATATGTCAGCTACTACAGAGCCTGAAATGACTGCAACACTATATATGTCAGCTACTACAGAGCCTGAAATGACTGCAACACTATATATGTCAGCTACTACAGAGCCTGAAATGACTGCAACACTATATATGTCAGCTACTACAGAGCCTGAAATGACTGCAACACTATATATGTCAGCTACTACAGAGCCTGAAATGACTGCAACACTATATATGTCAGCTACTACAGAGCCTGAAATGACACAACACTATATATGTCAGCTACTACAGAGCCTGAAATGACTGCTACACTATATATGTCAGCTACTACAGAGCCTGAAATGACTGCAACACTATATATGTCAGCTACTACAGAGCCTGAAATGACTGCAACACTATATATGTCAGCTACTACAGAGCCTGAAATGACTGCAACACTATATATGTCAGCTACTACAGAGCCTGAAATGACTGCAACACTATATATGTCAGCTACTACAGAGCCTGAAATGACTGCAACACTATATATGTCAGCTACTACAGAGCCTGAAATGACTGCAACACTATATATGTCAGCTACTACAGAGCCTGAAATGACTGCAACACTATATATGTCAGCTACTACAGAGCCTGAAATGACTGCAACACTATATATGTCAGCTACTACAGAGCCTGAAATGACACAACACTATATATGTCAGCTACTACAGAGCCTGAAATGACTGCTACACTATATATGTCAGCTACTACAGAGCCTGAAATGACTGCAACACTATATATGTCAGCTACTACAGAGCCTGAAATGACTGCTACACTATATATGTCAGCTACTACAGAGCCTGAAATGACTGCAACACTATATATGTCAGCTACTACAGAGCCTGAAATGACACAACACTATATATGTCAGCTACTACAGAGCCTGAAATGACTGCTACACTATATATGTCAGCTACTACAGAGCCTGAAATGACTGCAACACTATATATGTCAGCTACTACAGAGCCTGAAATGACTGCTACACTATATATGTCAGCTACTACAGAGCCTGAAATGACTGCAACACTATATATGTCAGCTACTACAGAGCCTGAAATGACTGCAACACTATATATGTCAGCTACTACAGAGCCTGAAATGACTGCTACACTATATATGTCAGCTACTACAGAGCCTGAAATGACTGCAACACTATATATGTCAGCTACTACAGAGCCTGAAATGACTGCAACACTATATATGTCAGCTACTACAGAGCCTGAAATGACTGCAACACTATATATGTCAGCTACTACAGAGCCTGAAATGACTGCAACACTATATATGTCAGCTACTACAGAGCCTGAAATGACTGCTACACTATATATGTCAGCTACTACAGAGCCTGAAATGACTGCAACACTATATATGTCAGCTACTACAGAGCCTGAAATGACTGCAACACTATATATGTCAGCTACTACAGAGCCTGACATGACTGCTACACTATATATGTCAGCTACTACAGATCCTGAAATGACTGCAACACTATATATGTCAGCTACTACAGAGCCTGAAATGACTGCAACACTATATATGTCAGCTACTACAGAGCCTGAAATGACTGCAACACTTAACAAAGAGCTGCAGTTACTTTCAAAATGGGAGGAAAGGAATCATTTAGTCCTAAATATTTCAAACACTAAAAGCATTATATTTGGGACAAATCATTCACCAAACCCTAAACTTCAAATAAATCTTCAAATGCATAATGTTGAAATTAAGCAAGCAGGTGACTAAACAACATGGAGTAACACCGGATCGTAAACTGTCATGGTCAAAACATATTGATACAACAGCAGCTAAGATGGGGAGAAGTCTGTCCATAATAAAGTGTTGCTCTACCTTCTTAACAACACTGTCAATAAGGTAGGTCCTACAGGCCCTAGTTTCTACCTTCTTAACAACACTGTCAATAAGGTAGGTCCTACAGGCCCTAGTTTCTACCTTCTTAACAACACTGTCAACAAGGCAGGTCTTACAGGCCCTAGTTTCTACCTTCTTAACAACACTGTCAACAAGGCAGGTCCTACAGGCTCTAGTTTCTACCTTCTTAACAACACTGTCAATAAGGTAGGTCTTACAGGCCCTAGTTTCTACCTTCTTAACAACACTGTCAACAAGGCAGGTCCTACAGGCCCTAGTTTCTACCTTCTTAACAACACTGTCAATAAGGTAGGTCCTACAGGCCCTAGTTTCTACCTTCTTAACAACACTGTCAATAAGGTAGGTCCTACAGGCCCTAGTTTCTACCTTCTTAACAACACTGTCAATAAGGTAGGTCCTACAGGCCCTAGTTTCTACCTTCTTAACAACACTGTCAATAAGGTAGGTCCTACAGGCCCTAGTTTCTACCTTCTTAACAACACTGTCAATAAGGTAGGTCCTACAGGCCCTAGTTTCTACCTTCTTAACAGCACTATCAACAAGGCAGGTCCTACAGGCCCTAGTTTCTACCTTCTTAACAGCACTATCAACAAGGCAGGTCTTACAGGCCCTAGTTTCTACCTTCTTAACAGCACTGTCAACAAGGCAGGTCCTACAGGCCCTAGTTTCTACCTTCTTAACAGCACTATCAACAAGGCAGGTCCTACAGGCCCTAATTTTGATGCAGCTTGACTACTGTTCAGTCGTGTGGTCAGGTGCCACAAAGAGGGACTTACTGTAGGAAAAGTGCAATTGGCTGAGAACAGGGCAGCATGGCTGGCCTTCTGTTGTACACAGAGAGCGAACACTAATAATATGTGCGTCAAACTTTCCTGGCTCTAAGTGAAGGAGAGATCGACTTCCTCATTACTTGTATTGATGAGATGACTGGACATGTTGAAAGGACCAAGCTGTCTGTTTGAACTACTGGCACAAAACTCAGACAGCCATACATACCCCATAAGACATGCCACCAGAGGTCTCTTCACAGTCCCCAAATCCAGAACAGACTATGGGAGGTGCACAGTACCACATAGAGCCATGACTACATGGAACTCTATTCCACAGTACTACATAGAGCCATGACTACATGGAACTCTATTCCACAGTACTACATAGAGCCATGACTACATGGAACTCTATTCCACATCAAGTTCCTGATGTAAGCAGTCAAATTTGATTTTAAAAACAGCAGGGACTGTGAAGCAACACAAACATACACACAGACACGCATACACACACAATAACGTACACACTATACACACATGTTCACATTAATTTTGTGTTGTAGACATGTGGTAGTGGAGTAGGGGTCTGAGGACACACACTTAGTGTGTTGTAGACATGTGGTAGTGGAGTAGGGGTCTGAGGGCACACACCTAGTGTGTTGTAGACATGTGGTAGTGGAGTAGGGGTCTGAGGGCACACCCTTAGTGTGTTGTAGACATGTGGTAGTGGAGTAGGGGTCTGAGGGCACACACCTAGTGTGTTGTAGACATGTGGTAGTGGAGTAGGGGTCTGAGGGCACACACCTAGTGTGTTGTAGACATGTGGTAGTGGAGTAGGGGTCTGAGGGCACACCCTTAGTGTGTTGTAGACATGTGGTAGTGGAGTAGGGGTCTGAGGGCACACACCTAGTATGTTGTAGACATGTGGTAGTGGAGTAGGGGTCTGAGGGCACACCCTTAGTGTGTTGTAGACATGTGGTAGTGGAGTAGGGGTCTGATGGCACACACCTAGTGTGTTGTAGACATGTGGTAGTGGAGTAGGGGTCTGAGGACACACACCTAGTGTGTTGTAGACATGTGGTAGTGGAGTAGGGGTCTGAGGACACACACTTAGTGTGTTGTAGACATGTGGTAGTGGAGTAGGGGTCTGAGGACACACACCTAGTGTGTTGTAGACATGTGGTAGTGGACTAGGGGTCTTAGTGTGTTGTAGACATGTGGTAGTGGACTAGGGGTCTTAGTGTGTTGTAGACATGTGGTAGTGGACTAGGGGTCTTAGTGTGTTGTAGACATGTGGTAGTGGAGTAGGGGTCTGATGGCACACACCTAGTGTGTTGTAGACATGTGGTAGTGGACTAGGGGTCTTAGTGTATTGTAGACATGTGGTAGTGGACTAGGGGTCTTAGTGTGTTGTAGACATGTGGTAGTGGACTAGGGGTCTTAGTGTGTTGTAGACATGTGGTAGTGGACTAGGGGTCTTAGTGTGTTGTAGACATGTGGTAGTGGACTAGGGGTCTTAGTGTGTTGTAGACATGTGGTAGTGGACTAGGGGTCTTAGTGTGTTGTAGACATGTGGTAGTGGACTAGGGGTCTTAGTGTGTTGTAGACATGTGGTAGTGGACTAGGGGTCTTAGTGTGTTGTAGACATGTGGTAGTGGACTAGGGGTCTTAGTGTGTTGTAGACATGTGGTAGTGGACTAGGGGTCTTAGTGTGTTGTAGACATGTGGTAGTGGACTAGGGGTCTTAGTGTGTTGTAGACATGTGGTAGTGGACTAGGGGTCTTAGTGTGTTGTAGACATGTGGTAGTGGACTAGGGGTCTTAGTGTGTTGTAGACATGTGGTAGTGGACTAGGGGTCTTAGTGTGTTGTAGACATGTGGTAGTGGACTAGGGGTCTTAGTGTGTTGTAGACATGTGGTAGTGGACTAGGGGTCTTAGTGTGTTGTAGACATGTGGTAGTGGACTAGGGGTCTTAGTGTGTTGTAGACATGTGGTAGTGGACTAGGGGTCTTAGTGTGTTGTAGACATGTGGTAGTGGACTAGGGGTCTTAGTGTGTTGTAGACATGTGGTAGTGGACTAGGGGTCTTAGTGTGTTGTAGACATGTGGTAGTGGACTAGGGGTCTTAGTGTGTTGTAGACATGTGGTAGTGGACTAGGGGTCTTAGTGTGTTGTAGACATGTGGTAGTGGACTAGGGGTCTTAGTGTGTTGTAGACATGTGGTAGTGGACTAGGGGTCTTAGTGTGTTGTAGACATGTGGTAGTGGACTAGGGGTCTTAGTGTGTTGTAGACATGTGGTAGTGGACTAGGGGTCTTAGTGTGTTGTAGACATGTGGTAGTGGACTAGGGGTCTTAGTGTGTTGTAGACATGTGGTAGTGGACTAGGGGTCTTAGTGTGTTGTAGACATGTGGTAGTGGACTAGGGGTCTTAGTGTGTTGTAGATATGTGGTAGTGGACTAGGGGTCTTAGTGTGTTGTAGACATGTGGTAGTGGACTAGGGGTCTTAGTGTGTTGTAGACATGTGGTAGTGGACTAGGGGTCTTAGTGTGTTGTAGACATGTGGTAGTGGACTAGGGGTCTTAGTGTGTTGTAGACATGTGGTAGTGGACTAGGGGTCTTAGTGTGTTGTAGACATGTGGTAGTGGACTAGGGGTCTGAGGTGTAAAATCTGTTGTGAATGTTTTGTAATGTTTTTAAACTGCTTCAATGTTGCTGGACCCCAGGAAGAGTATCTGCTGCCTTGGCTGGAACTAATGGGGATCCTTAATAAATACTAATACAACACACACCACGATACAACAACACTACACACTACACACCACACACCACAACACACCACACCAACACAACACACAAATGAAAACTGTCACATCCTTATCACGCTCACAGTAGATCCAAGTTGTTGACATGGTTTACCATCAGATACCATCAGATACCAACTAACTAAGTTATAAATGAAGACATGAGACAGAGAGGAAGTTGAGGTGGAGATTAAAAACACCCAGAAAACCACAGCACACTAGTGCTAAAAATGTTACCATGGTAACCATCCTAGCATGCATCCCAAATGACAACCTATTATATGGTGCACTATGGGCCCTAGTCTAATGTAGTGCACTATACAGGGAAAGGGGTGTCATTTGGGCCTCAACACTACAAAGAGGAAGCTGCCAGTGGAATAACGGTATCTACAGCAACAGAGGAAAGTCCCTACTGTAATATAAGCACCACACTCAGATCAGTTTACATAGTCCCTTACTGATCATCATTATCCAGGCTTACACAGTAACTGAACCTAGACCTGTCCTTATGGGGCAGTTTGCAGTGGCACAACAGTAACCTCTGTTTGAGGAAGTAGCATGGGGAACAGTGAGGGTAGTAACCTCTCTAACAGTCTAGATCAGGGGGGTCACACTCATTTTGCCAAGTGGGCCGCATTTGATCTTCAACCTGTTCCGGAGGACCGCACTTAAAATGTCATATATTTCCTCTGCATCGTTTTCTCTGAGAGCTCCATCACTATTTGACTGTCTATATATAAGACACATGAACCATGTCAGTTTCATTCCAATATTAAACTTCATATTCACATTACTTCACATTACAGTGTAATATAACAACAACGTTTCAAATAGAAACAATGGATTTTTTAGATAAAAAATTATAAAAAGTTGCTTAATTATGAAATTATTAAAAATATTAAGAAACATTCCACTCCAGGACACTGCTCCCTCCTTTCCTCTGAAGTGTACACTTGTTCACTACTTCAAATCTAAAAGCATTGGATTGGTTGAGGCATTCTAGTGTGAGTTCAGTGAAGGAAAGTGAACAAGTGTACACTTCACGAGAGAGGAGGGATTATTGGGACGCACCCCGAGTCTTAGTTCTGCCGCATGCAAGACGATGTGTTGGGGTCACGTTCATACTGGTTTAGGGTACTGGGTCACGTTCAAACTGGTTTAGGGTACGGGGTCACGTTCAAACTGGTTTAGGGTACGGGGTCACATTCAAACTGGTTTAGGGTACGGGGTCACGTTCCAGTCCAACTACAATGCAGTCGTTGCATTGCTTCAACCAATGGCTGTGTGCTACGTAGCTGTAGTTGTATTCATTCTGGATCCCCATTAGTTCCTGTCAAGGCAGCAGCTACTCTTCCTCTTCCAGCAAAATGAAGGCAGTTTTAAAAACATTACATTACATTGATAACAGATTTCACAACATATTAAGTGTGTCCCTCAGGCCTCTACTCTTCTACCACTTATCTACAACACAAAATCCATGTGTACATGAGTGAATACTGTGTATGTTATCTTGTGTTTATATGCACTTGTCTATGTTGCTTCACAGTCCCCGCTGTTCCATAAGGTGTATTTCTTGTTTAATCAAACTGTACTGTTGGCGTGAGTTACTTGATGTGGAATAGAGTTCCATGTAGTCATGGCTCTATGTAGTACTGTGGAATAGAGTTCCATGTAGTCATGGCTCTATGTAGTACTGTGGAATAGAGTTCCATGTAGTCATGGCTCTATGTAGTACTGTGGAATAGAGTTCCATGTAGTCATGGCTCTTTGTAGTACTGTGCTCCTCCCACAGTCTGTGCTGGACTTACAGCTCAGTCAGGCATCAGATTACTGCTATATCACGTGATGGGTACAGCTGTGAGTTCAGGCAGATGTCTGGATTGGAATGTGGCCAAAAGACAGGGGTCATGGGGTTAGAGGTCGGGGGTCAGAGGTCAGGGCAGGTTCAGGGGTCAGGGATAGCATGGCCTCAGCCGTCTCATCTGTGCCGGGCGCACAGAGGGCTGCGCACCGAGGGAACCCACACACACTCATCCTCATCTGTAGTGGACACACACACACACACAAGCTAAGCTGAGATCCTCGCATCACACACACACACACATACACACACACACACACACACACACACACACACACACGAATGCACAAATACACACACACATCCTCATCTGTAGTGGACACACACAAAGCATGCTGAGCCCTTGCCACACACACAGACACACAAACACACACACACGGACACACAAACATGCCGGTCTCACCTATCAATCACACTTGCTCAAACCAAACAGGGTATCCATTACAGCCATTGCCGTGCTGATGTGACAACATAATATTATCTGCGTTGTCGTGGAAATTACCACCAGGGACTCAAAGTCAAACTTAAATGAATCATTCTTTATTATCAGCAAGTTCCAACAAACTTCATGCATAGTACACATCGGTCAGGAGCTCTGCCGGGACAGTCCCGTTAGTTCTCTAATATACGGCTATCTAAACAATTCATATAAGCATGATTTACATGATTCATTATTCATCATCAACGTTGGTTCCTGCAAGTGACTGACTGACTGATAACTAACAAGGTTTCTTCTCTCAAATCTGGGACCTTGAAACTGAGATACTCTTTTTGGTTCACAGAACAATGTTCTGGGCGTACTGCCAATTGGTCTGAGGAGGAGGTCACAGTCACCTGCACGAACCAAGATAGAGTGAGAGGAGATGCTGTGTACAATTCAATGCTACCTCTTCAGACAGCAACATTTTCCCTCACTTTCCCTCCTTGTATTACACTGTGATAACTATTGTTAAAATTGTTAAAATTGTTAAAATGGATTTAAACATGTCGTTTTTCAAAATTAAAAGCCTGAAACCAGACAAACTATTTACTGTATGACAAATTATTACCACCAATATTCTTAATAGAAATGTCTAAGACAAATGTCACATAGAATAACAACACACTGTTAAAACCATTTTATCAAATTGGCTTATACTCCCTGTAACATTGACGACCTCACTGCAGAGTTACAGGGTCAGGTTTGGTAGAGGGCTAACCCTTAGGGAGAAATCCCGACCATACAGCAGAACCAATCTGGAGAGATTTTTTTGGAAGCAAGACAAAAACAAAACAAACAAAACATCATACAACAAACAAAACAAAAACCACAATTCAAACAACAACCAAGAACAACAACCACAATGCACTTCTTCCCTTTTGACACATTACTCACATCGTGTTTTATGCGTCCAAAACAACAACAACAACACTGCCGGTTAAGTAAAAAATTTACAAATCAGAATAACAAATTAAATCAAATGACATACCTTAATAACTCCATAAGGAAATAATTGTATCCCATAAGGTAATTCAAGATATAATAATATGGACTGGAGACAGGTTTCCCTCATTCAGGGGCAGCACTCTCTCTCTCTCTCTCTCTCTCCCTCTCCTCCTCATGGTCTGAATCACACATAGGACTATTGATAAAACATGTGTACATGACCAATCTGATTTAATTTATAATCTTCTTACTAATTATCAGTGTTTACATTTGACATCTAAATCTCACCCAATGTCTCTAGCCTTTCTAGTGAGGGTGATTAGGCCTGAAAGGCAGAATAGAGGTCGGAGGTCATTCAACCCTATTAAGTGAGTGTTTATTTCTCCATTCTTTCCCCGTACTTCCGAATCTTAAAGACGTTTCAAACATTTCAAACATTTTGTGTACAAGGTTTACACTGGGGTTTTCAGTACATTTCTTAATCTCTCTAGAGTAGGAGGAAGCATTCAGAATTTTGGATGAAAAGCATGCCCATAATTAAACAGCCTGCTACTCGGGACCAGAAGATATGATATGCATATAACTGGTAGATTTGGTAGATTTGGATAGAAAATACTCTAAAGTTTCCAAAACTGTTAAAATCGTGTCTGTGAGTAAAACAGAACTGATTTAACAGGCGAAAATCTGAGAAAAATCCATTCAGGAAGTCTTTTTGGGGGGGGGGGATTTTGTAGTTTTCTATTCAATGCCATTACAGTATCCATTGATTTAGGACTCAATTTGCAGATCCTATGTCTTCCACTAGATGTCAACAGTCTTTAGAAATCGTTTCAGGCTTGTATTCTTATAAATGAGGGAGTAAGACCAGTCTGAATGAGTGGACACTACCGTGTCGCAGAGCTTTTTCATGCACAATCCCGAGAGAGCGCATTTCTTGTTTACCTTTTATATTGACAATGTTATTGTCCGGTTGAAAATTTATAGATCATTTAGGCCAAAAACAACCTGAGGATTGAATATAAACATCGTTTGACATGTTTCTATGTACTTTAAGGATATCATTTTTTTGTCTGCCTGTTTTGACTGCGTTTGAGCCTGTGGATTACTGAAGAAAACGTGCGAACAAAACTGAGGTTTTTGGATGTAAAGAGACTTTATTGAACAAAATGAACATTTATTGAGTAAATGAATGTCTTCTGATTGCCACCATATGAAGATCATCAAAGGTAAGGGATTAATTTTATCTCCATTTCTGAGTTTTGTAACGCTTCTGCTTGGCTGGTTACTGTTTGGAATAATTTGTCAACTGGGCTATGATCTAGGCTAGGTATGTTCTGGGCTAGGTATGCTTTTGCCGAAAAGCATTTTAGAAATCTGACACCGTGGTTGGATTAACAGGACAATTTCCCTTTGTGCAACATTTGTACAAACAAATAATGAGGGATCTCCCTTAAAGATTAACTTCTTGTTAATCCAGCCGCTGTGTCAAATTTCAAAAAGGCTTTACGGTGAAAGCATACCATGTGATTATCTGAGGACAGCGCCCCGTGTAAAAAAAAAGCATACAATCATTTACCAGCCAAGTCGAGGAGTCACTAAAGTCAGAAATAGCGATAAAATGAATCACTTACCTTTGATGATCTTCATATGGTTGCACTCAGAGACTCCCAGTTACACTTATAATTCATCCTCAGGTTGTTAATTGTATTTATAATCAATAATATTTAAACCGGACAAAGACTGTTGACATCTAGTGGAAGCCATAGGAACTGCAATATGATTCCTAACCCATTGGATTCTCTATTGGTATTGAGTTGAAAAACAGCCACATGAAAACAATTCCACTTCCTGGATGAATTTGTCTCAGGTTTTCGCCTGTCATATCAGTTCTGTTATTCTCATAGGCATATTATTTTAAACGTTTTGGAAACTTTAGAGTGTTTTCTATCCGAATCTACTAATTATATGCATATGCGAAATTCTGGGCCTGAGTAACAGGCAATTTACTTTGGGCACGCTTTTCATCCGGAGGTGAAAATACTGCCCCCTACCCAAGAGAGGTTAACAGCAGGGAGATAGGTATGCTAAGGGGCGGCAGTAGCCTAGTGGTTAGAGCATTGGGACAATAACCGAATGGTTGCTAGATCGAATCCCCAGAGCTGGAAGAAAAACATATATGTCGTTCTGCCTCTGAACAAGGCAGTTAACCCACTGTTCCTAGGGCATCATGGTAAATCAAATTTAGTTTTTAATTAACTGACTTGTCCAGTTAAATAAAGGTTCAATAAAAATCTATTAAAAAACAGCCTGATCCAGGTATCTTTATACTGTATATTACAACAGTGTCACTAACTGATAAATGCCTCAGCAAGTCTTTAAAAAGGAAATGTACACAATCTGTAATGGCTCTGTGATGCCAGACGCTGGGAGATGAGAAGTAAGTACAGGGTATGAATATTTAATGGATTAACAGACACGAAAAACAGGAACAGCGTCTGGACAGGAGAAACAAAACAACATCAATGCAGACGCGGAAAATTAACTGGAGGGGGTGACAGATATAGGGTAGATAATCAATGCCGTGATGGAGTCCAGGTGAGTCCGATGAAGCGCTGGGGCGCGTAACGATGGGAGAGGTGTGAGTAATGATGAGCCGTCTGGCAACCTCGAGCGTCAGAGAGGGGGAGCAGGAGCAAACGTGACAAAATCATTGGTAAACTCATCAGAAAACTTGATAGTGGAATTTCCATCAGTCCTGGAAGAAAGAAAATAAACATATACTTAGTTTTCACTATGCTACATCTTAATTAGTGCTAAAAGTCTTCATCTTAATCTAATAATCAGTGCTAAAAGTCTTCATCTTAATCTAATAATTAGTGCTAAAAGTCTTCATCTAAATCTAATAATTAGTGCTAAAAGTCTTCATCTTAATCGAGTTTATTGCATCTTGGGCAAGAAGTCTTGATGAAACCATGTGTAAACAGAATCATACTTCAGACACTTCAGATGATACAGTGTCCCATTAAACAGAATCATACTTCAGACACTTCAGATGATACAGTGTCCCATTAAACAGAATCATACTTCAGACACTTCAGATGATACAGTGTCCCATTAAGTAGAATAGGCACCTTCTAAAGTAAACAATCCCAGCTCCTTTCTTGTAATCTAATCATTTTGAACCTGTTGCATTGACATGCAGAACCAGTCCACAGATTGGACAAATCAAATCAAATCAAATCAAATTTATTTATATAGCCCTTCGTACATCAGCTGATATCTCAAAGTGCTGTACAGAAACCCAGCCTAAAACCCCAAACAGCAAGCAATGCAGGTGTAGACACACCTACTCATTCAAGGGTTTTTCTTTATTTTACTATTTTCAACATTATAAAATAACAGTGAAGACATCAAAACTATGAATATAACACATATGGAATCATGTAGTAACTAAAAAAGTTTTAAACAAACCAAAATATAATCTATGTTTTAGATTCTTCAAAGTAGCCCCCCGTTGCCTTCATGACAGCTTTGCACACTCTTGGCATTCTCTAAACCAGCTTCACCTCGAATGCTTTTCCAAAAGTCTTGAAGGAGTTCCCACATATGCTGAGCATATGTTGGCTGCTTTTCGTTCACTATGCAGTCCAACTCATCCCAAACCATGTATATTGGGTTTGAGGTCGGGTGATTGTGGAGGCCAGGTCATCGGATGCAGCACTCTGTCACTTTCCTTCTTGGTAAAACAGCCCTTACACAGCCTGGAGGTGTGTTGGGTCATTGTCCTGTTGAAAAACAAATGATAGTCCCACTAAGTGCAAACCAGATTGGATGGCGTATCGCTGCAGAATGCTGTGGTAGCCATGCTGGTTAAGTGTGCCTTGAATTCTAAATAAAACACAGACCGTGTCACCAGCAAAGCACCCCCACACCATTACACCTCCTCCTCCATGCTTCACGGTGGGAACCACACATGCGGAGATCATCAGTTCACCTACTCTGTGTCTCACAACGACACGGCGGTTGGAACCAAAAAACTCACATTTGGACTCATCAGACCAAAGGGCAAATTTTCATCGGTTTAATGACTATTTCTTGTGTTTCTTGGTGCAAGCAAATCTCTTCTTATTATTGGAGTCATTTAGTAGTGGTTTCTTTGCAGTAATTTGACCATGAAGGCCTGATTCATGCAGTCTCCTCTGAACAGTTGATGTTGAGATGAGTCTGTTATTTGAACTCTGTGAAGCATTTAATTGGGCTGCAATCGCTGAGGCTGGTAACTATAATACTGATCCTCTGCAGCAGAGGTGACTCTGGGTCTTCCTTTCCTGTGGCGGTCCTCATGAGAGACAGTTTCATCATAGTGCTTGATGTTTGTTGTGACTGCACTTGATGAAACTTTTAAAGTTCTTGAAATGTTCCACATTGACTGACATTCATGGCTAAAAGTAAGTTCTTGAAATGTTCCACATTGACTGACCTTCATGGCTTAAAGTAAGTTCTTGAAATGTTCCACATTGACTGACCTTCACGGCTTAAAGTAATGATGGACTGACGTTTCTCTTTGTTTATTTGAGCTGTTCTTGCCATAATGTGGACTTGGTCTTTTACCAAATAAGGCTATATTCTGTATACCACCCCTGCCTCTTCAAATGAACTTTTAACAAAGCAAACCTGTTAATTGAAATGCATTCCAGGTGACTACCTCATGAAGCTGTTTGAGATAATGCCAAGAGTGTGCAAAGCTGTCATCAACGCAAGGGCGGCTACTTAAATTTATTTTACACTTTTTTGGTTACTACATGATTCCATATGTGTTATTTGATAGTAGAAAATAGTTCAAATAAAGAAAACCCTTGAATGAGTAGGCGTGTCCTAACTTTTGACTTGTACTGTCTACTCTTTCTGTCCCAAATGTCCCTTACAGCCTGTTTGAGTTCAGTGAGTTCTGTTCATTTTCACTGGCAGCTTATCTATTTGTCCACAGGAAGCTTATCTTTAACCCAAACAACAGATGACAGCCTCTAATATGATGAGTCTCAATTCCTCTTTTCCTCGTATGACCTTGTATTCAAAACACTTCAAAATACTAAGACACCACATTATTAAAGTGCTCTCTGAAAGCCACTAACAACATATTACATTAACAAATCTCTAGTACCACATTATACTCTACATACATTGTTACATCATCACATCTCTAGTAACCCATTATACTCTACATACATTGTTACATCATCACATCTCTAGTAACACATTATACTCTACATACATTGTTACATCATCACATCTCTAGTAACCCATTATACTCTACATACATTGTTACATCATCACATCTCTAGTAACCCATTATACTCTACATACATTGTTACATCATCACATCTCTAGTAACCCATTATACTCTACATACATTGTTACATCATCACATCTCTAGTAACCCATTATACTCTACATACATTGTTACATCATCACATCTCTAGTAAACCATCATACTCTACATACATTGTTACATCATCACATCTCTAGTAAACCATTATACTCTACATACATATTTACATCATCACATCTCTAGTACCACATTATACTCTACATACATTGTTACATCATCACATCTCTAGTAAACCATTATACTCCACATACATTGTTACATCATCACATCTCTAGTAACACATTATACTCTACCTACATTGTTACATCATCACATCTCTAGTAAACCATTATACTCTACATACATTGTTACATCATCACATCTCTAGTACCTGAGTATAATATTCATACAGTATATTTGGTAATAGTACTCTCTCTTTTCATATCTTCACATCATGCAGAATCCCTATATAATGTTAAAAACTCAGCTCACAGATTTGGTTGGGGTATTAATTCAGACACACACCTCTTTCAAACCAGTGGACAGAACTGGTTGAGTTATTCATTCAAACACACACCTCTTTCAAACCAGTGTACAGAACTGGTTGGGGTATTCATTCAGACACACACCTCTTTCAAACCAGTGGACAGAACTGGTTGGGGTATTCATTCATACACACACCTCTTTCAAACCAGTGGACAGAACTGGTTGGGGTATTCATTCATACACACACCTCTTTCAAACCAGTGGACAGAACTGGTTGGGGTATTCATTCAGATACACACCTCTTTCAAACCAGTGGACAGAACTGGTTGGGGTATTCATTCAGATACACACCTCTTTCAAACCAGTGGACAGAACTGGTTGGGGTATTCATTCATACACACACCTCTTTCAAATCGGTGGACAGAACTGGTTGGGGTATTCATTCATACACACACCTCTTTCAAACCAGTGGACAGTACTGGTTGGTGTATTCATTCAGATACACACCTCTTTCAAACCAGTGGACAGAACTGGTTGGGGTATTCATTCAGACACACACCTCTTTCAAACCAGTGGCTGGAACTGGTTGGGGTATTCATTCAGACACACACCTCTTTCAAACCAGTGGACAGAAGTGGTTGGGGTATTCATTCATACACACACCTCTTTCAAACCAGTGGACAGAACTGGTTGAGTTATTCATTCATACACACACCTATTTCAAACCAATATTAATACCCCTGAAAGCTCTCATTCACTCAGTACAAATAATATCTCTTATTATCCCAAATTCAATACTTCAGCTTACCAATTATTTTCCAAATATCGATGTGTTAATATCCACATTTCAATCTCTTAATATCCAAATGTCAATCATCTTAACCTGTCATTTCAACACTCATATCCACATTCCCTTAGTACTATTCCCCAACACACCCAGGAATCCCCTCGGGTTACTCCTTATGCATCTTCAACCATTCTCTTGTCGTTACCTTCTTCTGCGGTTCCTCTACAGTCTCTATAGTCTCTTTAGTATCTATAGTCCCTCAGTATCGATAGTCTCAATAGTCTATAGAAACATAAATGCTTTAGTCTCAGTGGATTCCTTAGTAGCTATTGTCCCTATAGTCTCTTTAGTATCTATAGTCCCTCAGTATCGATAGTCTCAATAGTCTATAGAAACATAAATGCTTTAGTCTCAGTGGTTGCCTTAGTAGCTATTGTCCCTATAGTCTCTTTAGTATCTATTGTCACTAAGGCATCTTCAGTCCCTTTGAATCCATATTCTCAATAGTCTATATAAACATAAATGCTATAGTCTTTATGGACTCTATTAACTCTGCCCATACATACATATGTACAGTATGTAGTGATGTCTCAAGCTAAAGCAGTCAATCAATCAATCAATCAATCAACAGAACTCACCATCAAAGTGTGATTAGAGAATCTGAACCCAGGTTGGCACTGGCAGTGGTAGCTCCCGAAGGTGTTGAGGCAACTGGTGTTGCTGCCACAAACCTGAGGTGTCTCCTGGCACTCATCGAGGTCTGAAGAGAGAAGGAAACATGTTGATAGGGCAGTGACTCCATAACTTCTCCTCCAGTGACTCCCTAACCTCTCCTCCAGTGACACCCTAACCTCTCCTCCAGTGACACCCTAACCTCTCCTCCAGTGATTCCCCAACCTCTCATCCAGTGACTCCCTAACCTCTCATTCAGTGATTCCTTAACCTCTCCTTCCAGTGACTCCCTAACCTCTCCTCCAGTGATTCCCTAACCTCTCTTCCAGTGATTCCCTAATCTCTCTTCAAGTGATTACCTAACCTCTCCTCCAGTGATTCCCTAACCTCTCCCCCAGTGATTCCCTAACCTCTCCCCCAGTGATTCCCTAACCTCTCCTCCAGTGATTCCCTAACCTCTCCTCCAGTGATTCCCTAACCTCTCCTCCAGTGATTCCCTAACCTCTCCTCCAGTGATTCCCTAACCTCTCACCCAGTGATTCCCTAACCTCTCCCCCAGTGATTCCCTAACCTTTCCCCCAGTGATTCCCTAACCTCTCCTTATCCTCTCCACGTATTTGATGTAACTAATGTAGCTGATTTAACAAATGAAAGGCTTGATGATCAGGTGACCATTAGAATCAGCTGTGCTAGTTGTGGAATACTTCAAAGAAGAGGACTTTCTGTTTTTCTAGAGGAGAAGTTGGGGAATCACCGCTCTACAAATATGGCACAGAACAGAGAAGATAATGCAAAGTAACGTTTTGTTTCCTTGACATGTAGGATTCACACATACAGACAAGCACACAAACACGCACAGACAATCTAAACTGAGACCTGAGCCTCTCACTCGGCTGTTGCTGTTTCCTCTACATGAATATGTAAATACACATAATCACATTGACACAACTTACATAGAATAATATCATGGTTTTTGTACAGTAGCTGATAACGTGGCATTCATAGCTGTTGCTGTCGCTACACTCATTGATGTCTACAAGAGGACCAGAGATAAATACAGAGATAATGAGAGAAAGAAAGAGAGAGACAGAGACAAAGAGAGAGGGTAAGAGAGAGAGAATGGGGAGAGGGGGAGAGGGAGATAGGAAGAGAGATATAGGGAGAGAGGGGGGAGAGAGAGAGAGAGAGAGAGAGAGAGAGGGTAAGAGAGAGAGAATGGGGAGAGGGGGAGAGGGAGATAGGAAGAGAGATATAGGGAGAGAGGAGGGAGAGAGAGAGAGAGAGGGTAAGACTGAGAGAATGGGGAGAGGGGAGAGGGAGATAGGAAGAGAGATATAGGGAGAGAGGGGGGAGAGAGAGAGAGAGAGAAGGGGTGTAGGAAAGAGGGTTTCACTCTGTTTTGTCCTTGATCATACACAAAATATACACAGTATGTAGTGATGTTTCCAGCTGAAGCAGTCAATCATTCATTCAAGAGAAGACAAACATACAATGATGCCCTCATGTTGGACTAACCTTCACAGTGCCCAGCATAAGCAGAGAATTTGAAACCAGGTTTGCATTGGCAGTTGAAGCTCCCGATGGTGTTGAGGCAAATGGTGTTGCTGGTACAAAGCTGTACTTTCCCCTGACACTCATCGAGGTCTGTAGAGAGATGGAAACATGGTGATAGCGCAGTGAATCCATAACCTGTCCTCCAGTGATTACAAAATCTCTCCTCCAGTGATAACCTCTCCTCCAGTGAATCCTTAACCTCTCCTCCAGTGATAACCTCTCCTCCAGTGAATCCCTAACCTCTCCTCCAGTGACTCCCTAACCTCTCCTCCAGTGAATCCCTAGCCTCTCCTCCAGTGATTCCCTAACCTCTCCTCCAGTGATTCCCTAATCTCTCCTCCAGTGATTCCCTAACCTCTCCTCCAGTGGTTCCATAATCTCTCCTCCAGTGATTCCATAATCTCTCCTCCAGTGAATCCCTAACCTCTCCTCCAGTGATTCCCTAACCTCTCCTCCAGTGATTCCCTAACCTCTCCTCCAGTGATTCAATAACCTCTCCTCCAGTGATTCCATAATCTCTCCTCCAGTGAATCTGTCCTCCAGTGATTCCATAATCTCTCCTCCAGTGAATCCCTTTTTTGATTTATTTTATTTATTTCACCTTGATTTAACCAGGTAGTCTAGTTGAGAACACCTTTATTTAACCAGGTAGGCTAGTTGAGAACACCTTTATTTAAGCAGGTAGGCTAGTTGAGAACACCTTTATTTAACCAGGTAGTCTAGTTGAGAACACCTTTATTTAACCAGGTAGGCTAGTTGAGAACAAGTTCTCATTTGCAACTGCGACCTGGCCAAGATAAAGCATAGCAGTGTGAGCAGACAACACAGAGTTACACATGGAGTAAACAATTTACAAGTCAATAACACAGTAGAAAACAAAGGGGGAGTCTATATACAATGTGTGCAAAAGGCATGAGGAGGTAGGCGAATAATAACAATTTTGCAGATTAACACTGGAGTGATAAATGATCAGATGGTCATGTACAGGTAGAGATATTGGTAGTGCAAAAGAGCAGAAAAGTAAATAAATAAAAACAGTATGGGGATGAGGTAGGTGAAAATGGGTGGGCTATTTACCAATAGACTATGTACAGCTGCAGCGATCGGTTAGCTGCTCAGATAGCTGATGTTTGAAGTTGGTGAGGGAGATAAAGTCTCCAACTTCAGCGATTTTTGCAATTCGTTCCAGTCACAGGCAGCAGAGTACTGGAACGAAAGGCGGCCAAATGAGGTGTTTGCTTTAGGGATGATCAGTGAGATATACCTGCTGGAGCGCGTGCTACGGATGGGTGTTGCCATTGCGACCAGTGAGCTGAGATAAGGCGGAGCTTTACCTCCCTAACCTCTCCTCCAGTGATTCCATAATCCCTCCTCCAGTGAATCCCTAACCTCTCCTCCAGTGATTCCATAATCTCTCCTCCAGGACCTCAAGACAGTGTGTATTCCAGAACTGACACAGCTAATTTAACACAATTTATATAGAATAATATCATTATTCCCTGACCCCCCCCCCCCCCCCCCCCCCCCCCCGCACACCCACACACAGTTGATGATCATTAACATGGTCTACAAACTCTCAGTACTGCACAGATAAGACCAAGTAATGGTTTGTTACCTTGACATGTAATATTCACGTACACACACACACACACTATAATCCTCACCCTTACACTCCCCAGTGAGAGCAGTAAACTGGACAGTCGTTGTGGATCTGAACCCAGGTAGACACTGACAGTAGAAGCTCCCCTGTGTGTTGTAACATGCGGCATTACTTCCACAGGGTGGGTTACTGTCCCACTCTTTACACTCATCCATATCACCACATTGTTGACTCCCTTTGGCTGTGTAGCCCCAGGGACAATATCTGGCCTCTAGGTTCCCCAGCAGACTGAAATTAAGACCTGTGAGGAGACACAGGAGACAGAGAGAGACAGAGAGAGGACAGAGAGACAGAGAGAGACAGAGAGACAGAGAGACAGAGAGACAGAGAGACAGAGAGACAGAGAGAGACAGAGAGACAGAGAGAGACAGAGAGACAGAGAGAGACAGAGAGACAGAGAGACAGAGAGACAGAGAGAGACACAGAGAGACAGAGAGACAGAGAGACAGAGAGAGAGAGAGACAGAGAGACAGAGAGACAGAGAGAGACAGAGAGAGACAGAGAGACAGAGAGACAGAGAGACAGAGAGAGACAGAGAGACAGAGAGACAGAGAGAGACAGAGAGACAGAGAGAGACAGAGAGACAGAGAGACAGAGAGACAGAGAGAGACAGAGAGACAGAGAGACAGAGAGACAGAGAGACAGAGAGACAGAGAGAGACAGAGAGAGACAGAGAGAGACAGAGAGACAGAGAGACAGAGAGACAGAGAGAGACAGAGAGACAGAGAGACAGAGAGACACAGAGAGACAGAGAGACAGAGAGACAGAGAGACAGAGAGACAGAGAGAGACAGAGAGACAGAGAGACAGAGAGACAGAGAGAGACAGAGAGACAGAGAGACAGAGAGAGACAGAGAGACAGAGAGACAGAGAGACAGAGAGAGACAGAGAGACAGAGAGACAGAGAGAGTTATTATTTGTTCATCCAAGCAAGATCCAAGATGGCGTAGCAGTAAGTCGTCCTGTCGTGTCGTGTCCCTGTATATTTTGTTTATATTTTGTTTATTTTTCGTTTTTTTTTACATATTTTTCGTTTTTTACATAGCTATCCCTTTTTAAAAACATTTTGCTAAACCTAAGCTTCCAAATACGCTGGATCTTCACAACTAGCTATCTAGCTAAAACGCAACCCTGGACGATTACCCCTGGCTAGCGTTTCCACCCACTTAGCTTGAAGCTAGCCCGGCCTGCGCTACCACCGTAGCATACTCCTGAGCTACAATACCCGGGCCCACGACCGGTCTATCGATGTCACCGCATGAAGAGGAATAAACAGACTCACCCCATCGCGACGTCCCCCAAAGGCTAACTCTCTAGCCCTCGCTATCTCCCTGCTTGCTAATTCGGCCTGCTAACTGCTAGCTTGTCCAGCTCCGGTCCGCTAACTGCTACCTTGTCTAGCCCGGGCCTACAAACTGTTAGCTTGTTAGCACAGGCCTGCTAACCGCCTGAATCGCCGCGTCCCAAACGCCCACCGGACCCATATTTACTTTCTATCTCTTTTGACTTTTAATTTGTTTATACCTTCCGGAAACCTGCCTCACCCAATGTGATACGGAATCGCTATTATTTTTTATTTATTTTTAGAACACACTCAAGAACCTCCAGAAGCTAACCAGCTAACTAGCTACAAGCTATTTAGTCATTGTTCGTTTTTTTTAACCTGGATAACACTCGCCAGTCCAGCTTCCCTTCCCCATCCACCGCTGCCCCCTGGACACTGATCTCTTGGCTACATAGCTGATGCACGCTGGACTGTCCATAAATCACGGTACTCCATTCTGCTTGTTTGTTTTATCTGTTGGCCCCGTTGCCTAGTCTACGCCATTTTACCTGCTGTTGTTGTGCTAGCTGATTAGCTGTTGTCTCACCTACTGTTTTAGCTAGCTTTCCCAATTCAACACCTGTGATTACTGTATGCCTCGCTGTATGTCTCTCTCAAATGTCAATATGCCTTGTATACTGTTGTTCAGGTTAGTTATCATTGTTTTAGTTCACAATGGAGCCCCTAGTTCCACTCTTCATACCCCTGATAACTCCTTTGTCCCACCTCCCACACATGCGGTGACCTCACCCATTACTACCAGCATGTCCAGAGATACAACCTCTCTCATCATCACCCAGTGCCTGGGCTTACCTCCGCTGTACCCGCACCCCACCATACCCCTGTCTGCGCATTATGCCCTGAATATATTCTACCATGCCCAGAAACCTGCTCCTCTTATTCTCTGTCCCCAACGCTCTAGGCGACCAGTTTTGATAGCCTTTAGCCGCACCCTCATACTACTCCTTCTCTGTTCCGCGGGTGATGTGGAGGTAAACCCAGGCCCTGCATGTCCCCAGGCACCCTCATTTGTTGACTTCTGTGTTCGAAAAGCCTTGGTTTCATGCATGTCAACATCAGAAGCCTCCTCCCTAAGTTTGTCTTACTCACTGCTTTAGCACACTCTGCTAACCCTGATGTCCTTGCTGTGTCTGAATCCTGGCTCAGGAAGGCCACCAAAAATTCAGAGATTTCCATACCCAACTATAACATCTTCCGTCAAGATAGAACTGCCAAAGGGGGAGGAGTTGCAGTTTACTGCAGAGATGGCCTGCAAAGTAATGTCATACTTTCCAGGTCCATACCCAAACAGTTCGAACTACTAATTTTGAAAATTACTCTCTCCAGAAATAAGTCTCTCACGGTTGCCGCCTGCTACCGACCCCCCTCAGCTCCCAGCTGTGCCCTGGACACCATTTGTGAATTGATCGCCCCCCATCTAGCTTCAGAGTTTGTTCTGTTAGGTGACCTAAACTGGGATATGCTTAACACCCCGCCAGTCCTACAATCTAAGCTAGATGCCCTCAATCTCACACAAATCATCAAGGAACCCACCAGGTACAACCCTAACTCTGTAAACAAGGGCACCCTCATAGACGTCATCCTGACCAACTGGCCCTCCAAATACACCTCCGCTGTCTTCAACCAGGATCTCAGCGATCACTGCCTCATTGCCTGTATCCGCTACGGAGCCGCAGTCAAACGACCACCCCTCATCACTGTCAAACGCTCCCTAAAACACTTCTGTGAGCAGGCCTTTCTAATCGACCTGGCCGGGTATTCTGGAAGGACATTGACCTCATCCCGTCAGTTGAGGATGCCTGGTCATTCTTTAAAAGTAACTTCCTCACCATTTTAGATAAGCATGCTCCGTTCAAAAATGCAGAACTAAGAACAGATACAGCCCTTGGTTCACCCCAGACCTGACTGCC
Organism: Oncorhynchus kisutch; assembly: GCF_002021735.2. Classification (NCBI taxonomy): domain Eukaryota; kingdom Metazoa; phylum Chordata; class Actinopteri; order Salmoniformes; family Salmonidae; genus Oncorhynchus; species Oncorhynchus kisutch. Next base: position 6,719,117 of record NW_022261978.1, on the reverse strand, counting down.
CTCGACCAGCACAAAAACATCCTGTGGCGGACTGCAATAGCATCGAATAGTCCCCGTGATATGCAACTGTTCAGGGAGTCCGGAACCAATACACGCAGTCAGTCAGGAAAGCTAAGGCCAGCTTCTTCAGGCAGAAGTTTGCATCCTGTAGCTCCAACTCCAAAAAGTTCTGGGACACTGTGAAGTCCATGGAGAACAAGAGCACCTCCTCCCAGCTGCCCACTGCACTGAGGCTAGGTAACACGGTCACCACTGATAAATCCATGATTATCGAAAACTTCAATAAGCATTTCTCAACGGCTGGCCATGCCTTCCGCCTGGCTACTTCAACCCTCGGCCAACAGCTCCGCCCCCCCCGCAGCTCCTCGCCCAAGCCTCTCCAGGTTCTCCTTTACCCAAATCCAGATAGCAGATGTTCTGAAAGAGCTGCAAAACCTGGACCCGTACAAATCAGCTGGGCTTGACAATCTGGACCCTCTATTTCTGAAACTATCTGCCACCATTGTCGCAACCCCTATTACCAGCCTGTTCAACCTCTCTTTCATCTCGTCTGAGATCCCCAAGGATTGGAAAGCTGCCGCAGTCATCCCCCTCTTCAAAGGGGGAGACACCCTGGACCCAAACTGTTACAGACCTATATCCATCTGCCCTGCCTATCTAAGGTCTTCGAAAGCCAAGTCAACAAACAGGTCACTGACCATCTCGAATCCCACCGTACCTTCTCCGCTGTGCAATCTGGTTTCCGAGCCGGTCATGGGTGCACCTCAGCCACACTCAAGGTACTAAACGACATCATAACCGCCATCGATAAAAGACAGTACTGTGCAGCCGTCTTCATCGACCTCTCCAAGGCTTTCGACTCTGTCAATCACCATATTCTTATCGGCAGACTCAGTAGCCTCGGTTTTTCGGATGACTGCCTTGCCTGGTTCACCAATTACTTTGCAGACAGAGTTCAGTGTGTCAAATCGGAGGGCATGCTGTCCGGTCCTCTGGCAGTCTCTATGGGGGTGCCACAGGGTTCAATTCTCGGGCCGACTCTTTTCTCTGTGTATATCAATGATGTTGCTCTTGCTGCGGGCGATTCCCTGATCCACCTCTACGCAGACGACACCATTCTATATACTTTCGGCCCGTCTTTGGACACTGTGCTATCTAACCTCCAAACAAGCTTCAATGCCATACAACACTCCTTCCGTGGCCTCCAACTGCTCTTAAACGCTAGTAAAACCAAATGCATGCTTTTCAACCGGTCGCTGCCTGCACCTGCATGCCCGACTAGCATCACCACCCTGGATGGTTCCGACCTAGAATATGTGGACGTCTATAAGTACCTAGGTGTCTGGCTAGACTGCAAACTCTCCTTCCAGACTCATATCAAACATCTCCAATCGAAAATCAAATCAAGAGTCGGCTTTTCTATTCCGCAACAAAGCCTCCTTCACTCAAGCCGCCAAGCTACCCTAGTAAAACTGACTATCCTACCGATCCTCGACTTCGGCGATGTCATCTACAAAATGGCTTTCCAACACTCTACTCAGGCAAACTGGATGCAGTCTATCACAGTGCCATCCGTTTTGTCACTAAAGCACCTTATACTACCCCACCACTGCGACTTGTATGCTATAGTCGGCTGGCCCTCGCTACATATTCGTCGCCAGACCCACTGGCTCCAGGTCATCTACAAGTCTATGCTAGGTAAAGCTCCGCCTTATCTCAGCTCACTGGTCACGATGGCAACACCCATCCGTAGCACGCGCTCCAGCAGGTGTATCTCACTGATCATCCCTAAAGCCAACACCTCATTTGGCCGCCTTTCGTTCCAGTACTCTGCTGCCTGTTGTGACTGGAACGAATTGCAAAAATCGCTGAAGTTGGAGACTTTTATCTCCTCCTCACCAACTTCAAACATCAGCTATCTGAGCAGCTAACCGATCGCTGCAGCTGTACATAGTCTATTGGTAAATAGCCCACCCTTTTCACCTACCTCATCCCCATACTGTTTTTATTTATTTACTTTTCTGCTCTTCTGCACACCAATATCTCTACCTGTACATGACCATCTGATCTTTTATCACTCCAGTGTTAATCTGCAAAATTGTAATTATTTGCCTACCTCCTCATGCCTTTTGCACACATTGTATATAGACCCCCCCTTCGTTTTCTACTGACTTGTTAATTGTTTACTCCATGTGTAACTCTTTGTTGTATGCTCACACTGCTATGCTTTATCTTGGCCAGGTCGCAGTTGCAAATGAGAACTTGTTCTCAACTAGCCTACCTGGTTAAATAAAGGTGAAATAAAATAAAAAATAAAAATCCCAAATGGCACTCTGTTCCAGAGAACACAGAGTGAGTCCTTTTAACATGTATAGGTATCACTATCACTGAACACAGTGAGTCCATGTAACATGTATAGATATCACTATCACTGAACACAGTGAGTCCATGTAACATGTATAGGTATCACTATCACTGAACACAGTGAGTCCATGTAACATGTATAGATATCACTATCACTGAACACAGTGAGTCCATGTAACATGTATAGATATCACTATCACAGAACACATAACGAGTCCATGTAACATGTATAAGTATCACTATCACTGAACACAGTGAGTCCATGTAACATGTATAGATATCACTATCACTGAACACAATGAGTCCATGTAACATGTATAGATATCACTATCACTGAACACATAACGAATCCTTCACAGAGTGAGTCCTTCCAAATTGTTATGTGACTTGTTGAGCACATTCTGTCTGTCTGTCTGTCTGTCTGTCTGTCTGTCTGTCTGTCTGTCTGTCTGTCTGTCTGTCTGTCTGTCTGTCTGTCTGTCTGTCTGTCTGTCTGTCTGTCTGTCTGTCTGTCTGTCTGTCTGTCTGTCTGTCTGTCTGTCTGTCTGTCTGTCTGTCTGTCTGTCTGTCTGAAATATGTGTCTCTAATATGGTCATACATTGGGCAGGAGGTTAGGAAGTGCAGCTCAGTTTCCACCTAATTTTGTGGGCAGTGTGCACATAGCCTGTCTTCTTTTGAGAGCCAGGTCTGCTTTTGGCGGTCTTTCTCAATAGCAAGGCTATGCTCACTCAGTCAAGGCAAAGAAGTAGAGAAATCTGTCCTCGTATCAGACCTGGGTTCAAATACTATTTAAAATATTTCAGATCCTTTCATTTCTAGCCTGTCTGAAGTGCTGTATGGGCAGGGTTTGTACTGTAGACACTATTCTATTGGTTCAATTACGCAAGGCAAACTCAATAAAGCCCAGATGAACTGTTTGCAATATATATCGAGTAGTATTTGAACCCAGCTCTGACTCATTCAGGGACTCTCCAAATAGCCAACTAGCGTCAGTCTTGTTACTGTGTTGCTTCCTGGAAACAGTGATATTCTGACAGTAATAAATAACAGAACATATCCTGAACATAGTACTACATCCATAACATCCATAACACAACTACCTGAACATGGAACTACATCCATAACATCCATAACATAACTACCTGAACATAGAACTACATCCATAACATAACAACCTGAACATAGAACTACATCCATAACATCTATAACATAACTACCTGAACATAGTACTACATCCATAACATCTATAACATAACTACCTGAACAAAGTACTACATCCATAACATCCATAACACAACTACCTGAACATAGAACTACATCTATAACATCTATAACACAACTACCTGAACAAAGTACTACATCCATAACATCCATAACACAACTACCTGAACATAGAACTACATCCATAACATCTATAACACAACTACCTGAACAAAGTACTACATCCATAACATCCATAACATAACTACCTGAACATAGTACTACATCTATAACATCCATAACACAACTACCTGAACATAGAACTACATCCATAACATCCATAACATAACTACCTGAACATAGAACTACATCCATAACATCCATAACATAACTACCTGAACGTACCTAAATACAGTATAGTGACACATACAATAACATATACTAACTTATAGCATAACATAACATAGTAGCTAACGTATATTATGATGTTATCTAATCTTAACATATAACATAAAACTACATACAAAGCCTAGTATAACATAACACAAGCTGACGTCTGAGAACTGCCAAACTGTCTATACACACTAAACCTGTCTATACACACTTAAACTGTCTATACACACTAAAACTGTCTACACACACTCAAAACTGTCTACACACACTAAACCTGTCTATAAACACTAAAACTGTCTATACACACTTAAACTGTCTATATACACTAAAACTGTCTATACACACTTAAACTGTCTATACACACTAAAACTGTCTATATACACTAAAACTGTCTATACACACTTAAACTGTCTATACACACTAAAACTGTCTACACACACTAAAACTGTCTATACACACTTAAACTGTCTATACACACTAAACCTGTCTATAAACACTTAAACTGTCTATACACACTAAACCTGTCTATAACACTAAAACTGTCTATACACACTTAAACTGTCTATACACACTAAACCTGTCTATAAACACTTAAACTGTCTATATACACTAAAACTGTCTATAAACACTAAAACTGTCTACACACACTAAAACTATTAAAGCCTTATTCTACAGTCGATTAAATAAATGAAAATCTCATCAATCTACCCACAATACCCCATTATGACAAAGCACAAAACAGGTTTCTAGAATGTTATAGCATTTATTTACATCAACAACAAAATATATCACATTATCATAAGTATTCAAACCCTTTACTCAGTAATGTGTTGAAGCACCTTGGGCAGTGATTACAGCCTGAGTCTTCTGGATATGACACTACAAGCTTAGCACACCTGTATTTGGGGAGTTTCTGCTTTGCTGCACAGCTGTTTTCAGTTCTCTCCAGAGATGTTCGATCGAGTTTAAGTCCAGGCTCTGGCTGGGTCACTCAAGGACATTCAGAGACTTGTCCCAAGGCCACTCTTGCATTGTCTTGGCTGTGTGCTTAATGTTGTTGTCCTGTTGGAAGGTGAACCTTCGCCCCAGTCTGAGATTCTATGCACTCTGGAGCAGGTTTTCATCAAGGATCTATCTGTACTTTGCTCCATTCATCTTATCCTTGATACTGACTAGTCTCCCAGTCCCTGCCACTGAACAACATCCCCACAGCATGATGCTGCCACCACCATGCTTCACCTTAGGGATGGTGCCAGTTTTCTCCAGACGTGATGCTTGGCATTCAGGCCAAAGAGTCCAAGCTTGGTTTCACCAGACCAGAGAATCTTGTTCCTCAATATCTGAGAGTCTTAAGGTGCATTTTGGCAAACTCCAATGGGCTGTCATGTGCCTTTTGCTCAGGAGTGGCTTCCAACCATTCCTGGCCACTCTACATGAAGTCCCGTTGGTGGGAGCGCTGCGAGATATTTGTCCTTCTGGAAGATTCTCCCATCTCCACAGAGGATCTGTCAAAGTGACCATCGGGTTCATGGTCACCTCCCTGACCAAGGCCCTTT